>NC_056742.1:467929355-468229355 GCF_019279795.1 Protopterus annectens
GATTTGAAACTTCGATCATATGGTCTCGGCCATATGAAATTCGAACTTTTAAAACTTTGATCATTTGAAGTAGATCCATAAAATAATATCCAGGGTTTCTTTTTTCAAAAAATCTGATTTTTTTGTGACACTGTGCTAAAAGGTCATTAGTAAAAACTGTAAAACCAACGGTATTCCCATAATGGAAGGGGTAAGGACAAGATATAGGATTTGGAGAGAAAAGTGAATTCCCAGTGCCTGCAGCAAAATAGCCTTGTCAAAAGGATGCCATGGTTCAACTATCAGTATCAAAATGGCTAGCAAAGTTCTACAGAGTTAGCACTAGGTGCAAACCGCTGCTGTTTAAACAATTAGTGGATGCATGGAAGGTCTGGGCAAAAAGGGAACCTACATCTGGATGTATATATGTAGTGCAGGTTTGCTTTGGCTTGTTACTGCTTTCCAACTGGAAGGAGATTGTTTTAATGATACATAGTAGTGAGCAGAGAAACAGTGTCTTAAGCTGCGTGCACCTCCAGGTGTTTCTGCAGTTAACTCCTAATGCGCCTCCAGGTGTCAAATCATCTTCTTCTTCTTTCGGCTTTTCCTGGTTAGGAGTCACCACAGCAGATCACCTGTCCTCTCATGATTGGCAGTGGAGTTTTATGGTATTGAGTTGCCAGCCCAGCATCCAACCTTCCACAGAAGGCACACACATGCACGCACTCACGCCTAGGGCCAATTTAGTGTCCAATCCACCTACAGCTTTGGGATGTGAGAGGAAATCATGCAGACTCCGCACAGAAGGCACCCCAGCCGAGGATCGAACCGGAGAACCTTTTGCTGTGAGGCAGCAACGCTAACTGCTGCACTTCCATGGCCACCCGTCAAATATTGCTTGTTCAAATACTGCTTGTTCAGATTTGCATTAATTCCAAAACCATGCTACATACAAGGTATCAGAATATTTTATCTTGATGTATACATGATGGCAAAGACAGCTGTACTGATATTTGACTTCTGTCAATGGGTATTTCTTAGAACTGTAAGGTTATAATTTCATTTTTTAAAGGCTCAAGTCACACCCACTGGGAGTTAAAGGTACACACTCAAAATAGCTGTACTGGAGGGAATGAGTTAATATGTTTTCTGAAGACTGCTATGAACCTTTTTATTATTTACAAATACATTGGATTGGTTACACTGTTATCCAAGGTCCTCTCATCCCTTTTCAAGATAATATAATCCTGGAACTGATTATATTAAGGAGGAGAGGGTGTCCACATGCATAAGGAGATGGGGTAGATTAAGCCCCTTACAAGGAAACCTTTTTTTTTTTCATTCTGAATTTATGGAAATATCCTTTTGGCCATTATATATACCTTGCAGTTTGGGGTTTTACTTGGTTCATCTTCTACTGTGGCCCTTACATCCTGCCAATGCTTGCATGTGTGTGTAGCAGATTCTACTCTCAGGTCTCCTTTGAAAATATTCACGTGCCTAGTGGGACAATCCTAGTCAAGCAAAGAAAAAACAACAAATACATAAAATGTTGTTTCCTAATACACTAAATCTACTGGAAAGCAGATAGATCTTTACCTTTAGATTGTATACCATATTAAGAACAGATAAACTAATCTGTTACTATGAAAAAAAAGAAAAATGTACCTTCAGAAATGAACAAAACCTTCTGCAGACACTGCCTGTTTCCTTGATAGTAACCATTACATCCAATCAAGTATCTAATGGGTCTCATTTACCAACCGCTTCTCCACTCAGCTACTTATATTTCCAAATACTTCACAGCAACTCATATTTCTGAGATAGCATTCCCAATTATAGCTGTCTTAATCACCAAACTTTAGTCTTGCTACAAAGACATTTCTTGTTCAGCTATTTATAAAGAAATTCCAGAAGTGATGCAAGCCTGCCTGAATCAATCATTCCTTGATAAATCCACAATGGCTCACCTTAGACAGGTGTGACTGAATTCCTAAACTCTGAAACTGCCACAAATGACTCCCTCAAGATGAAAACAAACCTTGGATGCCTGCAATCCCTATGGTCAGTCTTGCTTTCTCTGCTTCACTGTGCACTACCATTTGGTTTTATGATATCCATTTTTTTTTACAATGGTCATCATTTCAATATAGACCATGCCATCAAACGATGGGATGATAAAACTTTGACAGGATGAAAATGCAAGTTAGACCAAGAGAACTCAAATCAACCTACCTTTTCTCAACTGACTATGGCAAGATGAAGTCTAAGAAATTATGTGTGTGTGTGTGGGGGGGGGGGGGGGGGGGGAGTACACCTCTGAATGTGGAAGATGTTTGTGGGGTTAAAGCCTCCTACATAAAATAGTATAGTTGTATGTGGAGATTTTGTCTCAGCTGACTTAATGGTTTGTGTGCATGAATTTAATAAGCACATATTTGGAACTGTACATGGTCAGTCTTGGATGAAAGTACTAGATCGTCTCCTATTACCAAACGACAGGAATAGACAGTGACTCCTGATTAAAAGACTACCGTACCAGGGCAAAGACAGTTTTATGCAGAGATTTCTCGCACAGATTTGGACAGCATAAAAAGAGCACGTGATACAAACATTGGGATCTTGACTGCTTAGTAAATATTTGAGTGTCCCGTATAACAGCTCTGCCTCAAAGTCACACATGACTCATACTGTCAGTATTCTCCTTTTATTCTCATTTTTTGTAGCTCATTAAAGCTTTACAGTTTCTACCTTTTAACTGATGTTGGACCTGCATATATCAAAAGGTATGCAGAGTGCTTTTTCATTTCATTTGTACTTGCACTTAAATTACTCAAAGCTAAAATGTTACTCAACTACAATGATCTGCTTCCTTCAAAGAAATTCATCACTGTTGCATCTTATTCCAGTAATTTGCAAACTGTTTAATCAGAAAAAAATATTTATATATGAAAGTTTTCATTTGTGACTTAAAATCCAGCAGACTGCTACAACCTATGTTATTAATTAATCCCAAGAAGACACAACTTAATAAAACAAAGTATAAATTTTACTGATGTGACTTGAGTTGCAACTAGCAGTACTTAACGAATGTTTATTTTGTGTTCTTTCAGCTTCTACTCATCTTGGATATTACAGATTCATCACATAATGCACTCACAAAAAGTATTACAAGATATTCTCCTATGAAAACATCAGATAAGCATAGAAAAGACAAAATAAATTGCTCTACCACAACAACAATGTAATAAGTAGCAAAGATGTACTTGGTTCCTCTCTGCTGTCCATGAAGTTATCTACCACTAAGGCCCATGCTGGGATGATCAGAAACAGGTGCTAACACCAAAACCGTGTGCTGCCTGAAGCGACTGTCAGCTAATGATAAATTAGACAAATCAGATTGCTCTATCAAAACATTCATCTCGAATCCTGATTAGTAAGTCTATTGAATTATGATTAGTTCACAAGAGTGCTGCTGACAGATAAGGTAGTTTATCTGAAGATCCGCAGCAGTTGCTTTGCCTGAAGCTAAAAGCTTCTGAAGCCACTGGAAGAATAAACAGTATCAAGTAGTGCACACTGGGACAGATAATCAGCCTACATGCGCCTTTTAATTTAACAAAGGGCCAATCAGCGGGAATCTGACAGACGCTACAAATCCCCACCCATGAAGCAATACAAGTAAACAAAATTTCAAATGACTAAAAGACTCTTAAATCACTGCTAAGATGTGGGAGATAAAATGCTACTTATCACACATGGTTTTATTTGTGAAATTAAAGGAATGTTAGGGCTAATGTTTATACACAAGAAGTACAGATGTTTTATTAACATGCCTGTTAACAAGAACAATAAGGCCATGCTGGATGTTAATACAGATACATTTCATTTATAACATTTTAGGAATATGGGTGTCAATACACAGATCAAATCTACATATATTCCATTTCAATGATTTCATTAAGTAATGAGTTATATTAACATGTTTATGCAGAATGCAAGACATCTGCCAAGTCTGACAACATCGTAGATGTTTTTAGCTGTCATCTTAATCCATACGTTTACATGCCATATCGGTACTTAGCTGTCACAGCGCAACAGGTTCTGCATCAACTCTTCTGACAGTAACAGCTGGATATTGCTATGGCACAACACGTTGATGTTGATATACAGTACAAGAATGTCATTTAGATTTTAAATGAAAAAGCATGGTTACAAAACATAAAAATGCAAGTGCAGATCTCAGAATGTCATGATTTTCTGACTACAATGTCACTAGAGATTTTGCACGATACAGCACGGATAGTGACTGTTAGCCAGGAAAAAGGGAAGTATAGTTTTAAGCTGTATGTAGATCGTTTTGCAACTTGGAGACATAGCTAGATGGCCTCCATCAAAAACCAAAATTAAAATGCTGCGAACATCCTAATTCACCATCATAGAAATCGAGGTAAAAATTTTGCAGAACATTAAGCATCATTCTGGAAAGCAATAAAGACAGCTGGACAGATATATCAAAGAAATTAGCACTCATGCTTCAAGTCACTAAAATGCAAAGTCAAAGAAATCGGAAATTAAATGCTACTGAAGGCTAAGTCTACTGCTAGAGAACACAGGACTGAATCAGAAAAAAAAACTCTGTTTTTCATGCAGAAAAATTAAAACTGAAATGGCATGGAAATTAAACTCTATGCCACAAATGCCAGTACTACAATGTTGTAGGAATCAAGTTTCAAGATGCAGGTAAAATATGCATACCATATCACAGAATCCAGAATTAAGAGAGCACAGAAATCTGGAAGCCAATAAAACTGTGTGCTTTGTGAACAGAAATTAGAACAGAACAGCCAAGCTACAAATAAAGTACCTAAAAAAATGAAACTTCCGTACTTACAACGATAGAAACTGTGGGTTATCAGATCAGACTCAGATCTGAGATGGGCCAATTCCAAAGGCTTCAGCCCCGGAACTCTCATAATACACTGCTCCCTCAACTCTACTTCAGATTGAGTTTGCCCCTCCCATAAAACCCAATCACTAAGATGTAGTACTTCAGGCCCATAAACAGGGACCCCAAGATAAAAGGAAAGATGTCTAAACTGCTTGCCTGCCCACTGTCCTGGACAAAATATTTCACAGGAGGGAGATAGGAGGGAGGGATGGTTGAACCAGACAGAAACAAGCAAAATGGATCTACCATTATGGGAAGTACATAACTTTTGTATCCGATGTTGTCTTTTCCATTTGGCTTCAACCTGTGGTCAGAGTCCACAGCCAAGTAACATCCTAGGGAGGCCTTAGGAGAAAACATTCTACAACACAGTGGAACCAAAGGAGGTCATGGACATTGACTCCACACAGTTTGGTTTTGTCAAAGGGAGATCATGCCTGTTAATCTTCGAAACAATCACCAAAGCCATGGATGAGGGGAAGATGGTGCACACCGCCTACCTTGACCTAGCCAATGCCTTTGATACTATTCTCCACTTGGGCATAACAGATAAACTCTCCCAGCTAGGCATCAACCCGCATGTTACCAGATGGGCAGCTAACTGGCTCACTGATATAACCCACTCAGTCAAAGTAGGGGAAGCTACCTCTAGTAGTAGACTCATAACGAGCGGTGTACCTCAAGGATCGGTCTTGGAGCCTCTACTGTTTGGGGCATACATTTCTGAGGTGCAAGCCAAAACCAGTGGTCTATGGCTGATCAAGTTTGTCAATGACTACAAGCTGGGTGCTGTCTTAAATTCCCCTAGTGATGTGAACATTCTCCAAGAGGGCCTTACCCAAACTAATGACTGGTGCCAGAAGCATGGCCTCAAACTGAATGCCAAGAAATGCATCATTATCCCCTTTGGGGAAAATGTCACCCCCACTAATTATGGCATTAATAACAACGTACTAAGCATGCAATCAGTCATGAGGGACTTGGGCACCCAGGCTGATAGCAACCGGACTTTTGACCACCACGTTGCCTCCGTTGTACAGAAGGCTTTCTACATGCCCAACATAATAAATAAGGGTATTTCATCCAGGAACAAGGAAGTCATAACATCCCTGTACTCCTGCCTTATCAGACCCATTATTGAGTACAATACCCCCTTCAGCATGTACACTGTCTAGCACTTGCAGCAGATGGAGAGACTACAGAGGTTCCTGACCAGGAAAATCCAGGGTTTCAAACACCTATCCTATACAGATAGGCTAAAAGCCCTGTCCCCCTACTCAGTCTCACACAAACTGCTCAGAAGTGACCTGTGTCTGGCATACAAGGACATTTCAGACCCAGCCTTGATGGAGTTGCTGCATATACATAAGTCAAACTCCACTCATGCAACCCACACGCAAAGCCTTAACCTGGTCTGTGACATTAATAGAACTTGTTGGCGGGATAGATTTGTGTCCCAAAGACTCCCCTGTCTGTGGAATAGACTCCCTCTCCATGTCACGCAGAGTACCTCTCTAGCCTTCTTCAAGAGGAACCTGGACGACTGGATGGGAAACAGAAAATACACCCCTGGGATCCCACCTGTGTCGCTGCTGGATAGGGGAAACAGGGGCTGACTTTGAGAGAACATGGGCAAAATTCTTGGCTAGGCTTATAAGGGCCTCCAGGCCAATAGCCTAGTATCATCCTATGAACTTATGAACCTATGAATTCAACTGTATACCCAGCTTGTAATGGGACAAAAGTGTGTGCACCTGCCCAAATAGCTGCAGCACAAAATTCATCAATACAAGTTCTCAAGGAAAATGCCACAGAAGTAGCCACCACTCTCACAGAATGTCCTTTCAGCCTATGAGGTAAAGACTTTCCTCTCAAAATGATACCCAAAGGAAATTCAATCAAAGAACCATTTAAATAAAGTTGACTTTGACACTGGCTTGCCCAGCCAAGCCTTAGAAAAGGAAACACAAAGTTGGTCAGAATTCCTAAAAGTCTTGGTCCTATCCAAACAGAATCTCTCAGCTGTTTGTAAATGTCAAGACAATGCAGCCAATACTCTCCCTTATTAGTAAAATTCAGGAAACACAAGCAAATGAATGGCCTGATTCAAGGTAGCCTCAGAAACTGCCTTAGGTAAAAAAGATCACTTCTAAGAAAATCCTATCCCTGTGAAAAAACATATATGGAGATCCCGAGGATAAAGCCTGCAGCTCTGACACATGTCAGACCAAAGGCACAGCTACTAAGAAAATATTCTTTCAAGACAGCAACTTCAAGTAGACCATGGATGACAGTTCAAAATGAGGGCAACAAAATTTGAAGCATGCAGGGTAAATCCCAAGGAGAAACAGGATCTGAACAGCAGGGTGCCTTAGCCACCTTCAGGCCTGCTACTCGTGTATTATCTCTGCCAATATGAAAGTTTGAAATAGCAGCTAAATGAACCTTAAAAGCAGAACAACAAGACCAAGAGTGAAACAGGTCAGCGAGAAAATCTAGAATGACATCTTAAGGCAATGAAAATGGGTCCAAGCCTTTAGAAGATGTCCATATAGTAAACTGCTTCCTTTTACTAGCACAAACCTTCCACGTAGATGGTTTCTGACAGGAAGATAAAATGTGAACTGCTCTGTCAGAAAACCTGAGATCTCTGACCATCAAGGGGATTTGGAGAAACCATGGAGTTAATCTGAGAGACCCTAGTTTGGGCAGGGAGATTGCCAGCTGGGTGAGAGATCATTCAATACAGGATCCAGCACCCAGGTAGGGTACTGAAGAAGAGGCCACATAAAGGGGAAAGTACAGTTTTGTACCTACCATAAATGTAGATGTCCGAACAGGATAGCATCTGCAGTCCTTACAAATGGGTTGTCCTGTCGTCAGGCAGCCCTTCGGTCGGCCGGATTCCAAAGTCTGGGTCTGGCCTCGGCTGGTGTCGCACTTCACCCGACGTCATCTCTGCTGGTCTTCGGGTATAAAGGCATCAGCCGACGCCATTTTCCTCAGTGTTTCTTGCCCCAGATGTCAGTTGCCCTCTTGGAAAGCTAAATTTTGGGTAAATGCCAATGTTTCCAAAAAAGTAGAAGGCAAACACAAAAAATAAGCATGTATGTACATATATACAAACAAATACACCATAAGAGATCCCCCCCAGCTAGCTATTAGGTGGGTAAATACCCTAGGAGTACCACAGAGTGGAAGGAGGGTGGGTAATCCTGACTGCAGATGCTATCCTGTTCGGACATCTACATTTATGGTAGGTACAAAACTGTACTATGTCCTTCAAGGATGCATCTGCAGTCCTTACAAATGGGTAGAATACCATAGCCAAACTAGGGGAGGAGGAAGAAGAATTATGGTGTAGTTAGGATCCCTTGCAAAACAGCAGTGGCAAACCCTGCTCAGGATCTAGAGTATAGAGGTAAGTTATAATGCTTGGCAAATGTATGCACGGAGGTCCAAGTAGCAGCCTCAATAATGTCCTTGGTAGCCACTCGTAAGAAAGCTGTGGTAGTGGCTGTAGCCCTTGTAGAATGAGGCCTTATGTTCTGTGGAATTTGCTTTCCATGGTAGGAGTAACAGAATCTTATGCGATTTCCTATCCACTTGGAGATTGTCTGTTTGGAAATTGCTTTTCCTTCCCTTCCTGTTGCATAAGCTACTAGAAGCTGGTCAGTTTTTCTATTGTCCTTGGTTCTGTCCAGGTAGTAGCGAACTGTCTATGTACATCCAAGGTATGCAGCAGTCTTTCCCCTGTTCTGTGGATTGGGAAAGAAGGTAGGTAGGTGGATTGCCTGGTTTAGAGACACTCTGGATACCACCTTAGGCATAAATGTAGGATTAGTTCTCATGGACACTCTATCTTGATGGAAGATTAGGAAGGGTTGTACTGCCATTAAAGCCTGTAGTTCAAACCCTTCTTGCTGAAGTAATTGCCAGTAGGAAAGCAGTTTTCCAGGATAGGTGTTGAAGATCTGCTGTTGCTGCTGGTTCGAATGGAGGGAGTGTCAATTTTTCTAGCACAAAGTTCAAGTCCCATGCTGGTAATGGTGGTTTCCTAGGAGGTTTTACATTCTTAATTCCTCTGAGGAACTGCCTGAGTAGAGGATGTGAGAAGACAGGGGATCAAGCTGTATTCTGCAGAAATAGCTGATGCATGTATCTTGATGGAGGAATAGGACAGGCCTGTATGGAGAAGCTCTGCCAAATACTCCAGGATGTTGGCAATATCTATCTTTGACACATCTTTCCTCTTTCAGTACTCCAAATGACAAACCTTTTCCATTTTCCTGCATAGTTCCTTCTTGTTGAAGGTCTGCGGGCCTCAAGGATAATGTCTTTAACCCTTTGGGATAAATCTGGGTTAGTTGCTCTTATGTAATGTTCCAGGCAGTCAGTTGCAGAGTTTTCAGGTTTGGATGCAGGATGTTGTAGTCGCTCTGAGTTAACATCAAAGGAATCAGGGGTAGTGTCCACGCTCCCCCCCGAGACATGCTCCTCAGCAATGGATACCAATGTTGTCTTGGCCAATTTGGAGCTATCAGAATTATCCTTGGACGTTCCTCTTTGATTTTCAGTAGTACCTTGTGCATCAAAGGAAGAGGTGGAAATGCATATGCTGTCAGGCCTTTCCAACTGAAGGATAGAGAGTCCACCTTCCAAGCAAGTGGGTGGTATGTCCTTGTGCAGAATTTCTTGAGCTGGTGATTGAGTGGGGATACGAATAGGTCTATTTGTGGCATTCCCCATTTCTTTGTGATGGCCTTGAAGATGTCCGGGTGTAGCATCCATTCGTGAGCATCCGAGGTAGTTCTGCTTAATATGTCTGCTAGGATGTTTTCTTTTCCCGGTACAAATATTGCCTGTAACTGAATGTTGTAGCTCAGAGCCATATTCCATAGGTCCAGAGCCATTCGGTATAGGGGGTATGAATGAGTGCCTCCCTGTTTGTTGATGTACCACATGACTGTGGTGTTGTCTGTCCTTATCATCAATTGGCCTTCTTTGAGGAATGGTCTGAAATTCTGGATTGCTAGTTTTACTGCCAGCATTTCTTTTTGATTTATGTGCAGGTGCAGCTGATCTGGAGTCCATAAGCCTTGAATGCACTTGTCCAGCATGTGGGCCCCAACCTAGGTCTGAGGCGTCCGTTGTGATGGTTTGGCTTGTTTGAATGTTGTGGAAGGACAAACCTGGGTTTGACTGGCATGCCTGAGCCCACCATAGGAACTCTTGTTTCAGGCATGGGATTAGTGGTATTTCGTCTTCTAAGCTGTGCCTGTGTTGAGACCATAAATTCTTTAGGTACCATTGTAGCTTTCTCATATGCAGTCTGGCATGGGGGACCAGGATTATGCAGGATGCCATGAAGCCCAAGGCCTGCAGTACTTTCCTTGCTGTTAGTTTGTTCTGCTTTGTTAATGCCAAGAAGTAAAGAGGAAGTTGTTCTTGTTTTTCTGCAGTTAGGAATGTCATCTGTTTTACTGTGTCCAATTCTGCACCCAAGAATGTTCTTGTTTGGGATGGTATCAGTCTTGACTTTTTTAAATTGACTGTGTATCCCAGGGCTTGTAGTAAGCAAATGACTCTTTATAAGTCTTGTGTCAGCTTGCTTTTGTTGTCCGCTTGTATCAGGCAGTCGTCCAGGTATGGATAAATTTGGATTCCCTGTAGCCTGCAATGAGCGATTACTGATGCCAGGCATTTCATGAACACTCTGGGCGCAGTAGATAAGCCAAAGGGCAATGCTGAGAATTGATAATGCTCTGATCCTGCAAGAAATCTGAGGTATCTTCTGCAATTTGGTCGTATGGGGACGTGCAGGTATGCCTCCTTGAGATCTAGAGTTACCAGCCAACACACCTTGCCCAGCATGGGAAGAAGTTGCTGTAGGGTCAGCATTTTTAATTTTGGAACAATGATGAATGTGTTTAAAGCGGACAGGTCGAGAATAGGTCTCCAACTTTTCTCTTTTCTTGGTACTAGGAAGAGTCTGGAGTAAAATCCCTTGCCCTGTTCTGTAGGTGGTACCCTTTCCACAGCTCTCATCTTTGTTAATTGAGCTATTTGTTTTAGAGCTTCTGTCTTTTGATTTGGTGGTAGGTTTGGCATTCCTCTTTTTACTGGTAAGGTGTGGAAATGAAACCTGTAGCCTTGGTCTATAGTTTGCAAACTCCACTTGTCTCTTGTGATATAGTGCCAATTTTTTGAAAATAAGGCTAACTTTCCGCCTAAGGGTGCTGCTATTTGTTCCCTGGTAGGCGGTGTCAGAGCCAAGTCACTGTGATTGTCCTGTTGCAGTGGTAGTGGTTGTATCTGTGCCTCGTTGGTTATTGCCTTGCCACTGGCTTCCCCTGTAGGCACCTCCTCTGGATTGATTTCTCCCTCTGGAATGTCTATTCCTGCCTCTCTGAGATTTAGAGGAGTCTGGAAAGGACCAATTTTTGGAAGGCCAGTTCCTGCTAAACCTTGGGGGCTGAACCTGTAAGAAATCTTTAACTGTTTGTACAGATTTTGCCTTCTCTTCCATTTTCTTCATTACTTGTTGGGCAGGAGAACCAAATAGACTGACCTTATCCATAGGAGCATCTAATAGCTTTGCTTTAACATGATCCGGCAGGACCTGTTCTTTCAACCATGCATGCCTTCTTATAACTGTGCCAGTCATGGCTGATCTAAATGAAGCCTCCAGTGCATCATAGCCACATTTTAAAGAATGGTTACTAACCTGCTGAATGTTATTCACCATTTCTAAAACATATTTCTTATCTAAGGAATCATCAGAGGACAGTTTCTTAGTTAACTGATCAAGCATAAACTATTGGTATTGGATCATATGAAACTGACAGTTCAAAGCTCTAGCTGTGAGAGTGGCAGAGGTGTATACTTTTTTACCCCATCTCTAAGGACCTGGATTCCCTTTCAGAAGGGAGAGGGTTTTTCGCTGAGGTCGAAGCTACTGCCTTAGGCCCCTGGGAGATAGTCTCAGGATCTGCAAGAGGAGCCTTGTATAAGTGGTGATGAGTGTCCGGTACCCTGTAAAACCTATCGGGCTTGGCAGGGGCTGGAGGTAAAGTATCAGGAGCAGTGCAAGCATCATTAAATGCATCATCCACAACAGGAAGAACTGGAGGTATAGCTAAGGGCCTATGTTGCGGTAAGTGTAGAAAGGTCCTAAGCCTTTTTCTTGAATCTGAGAAATCTTGTCCCTGCCATTGGAATTGCTCTCATGGCATGTAAGGTTTCCCCAAAGGAAAATTCCTCTGGTGGAGAGGCAGAAGGGATAGATTCTTCAGCATCGGAATCTTCATAAGTAGAAAAAGGAGCCTCTGTATGGTCTGTATTGTCTGAATCATCAGAAGAGTCATCTGAGGACACTGGCTCAGGGGGCTCTACTCTAGGTCTCTTTTCTGGAGGTTGAGAGGCCCTGTCTGGGTGAGATTGGGATCCCCTTATTAAAGAGATGAGATCCTCTGCCAGAGTAAGCATTTGGGAACTGGAACTGGGCCTGTGAGAGGGGGTCTTAACAGTCACAGACTTAGCAGTTTTGGCTGCTTTAGCCCTGGCAAAGGCCTTTATAGACATGGCTGCAGGAGGCCTAGCAGCACCACGTGCTGGGGTAGAGACATCCAAAGGGATGGTGTCCGATAATTCTAGAGAAACCACATTAGTAGGCAAAACTTCAGAGGCCGATTCAACTAGGGTAGCAGGGGCCTCGGTAGTAGTCATGGATTCGGCTGAAGATTGACCCGTTTGCTCGGTTTCGCCGAAACCGAGACACTCGCGGTTTGCTTAACCGTGGTTTCAGCCGAAACCGCGGACCGCGAGTGTCGGTCCTTTTCTTTGCGTTTCTTAACAATTTGAGTAGTCGGAGGATCCGACGGCATAATGTACGCAAAATCTGAGCCGAAAAACTGTTCAGTAAACTCCGACCGACGCCTAAGCGTTCGTCGGTTGAAGGAAGCACAGGCTAAACAGGCTGCTACGTCGTGGTCTGGGCCTAAACAAGGTAAGCAGTAAGAGTGGAAATCTTTATGAGGTATTTGTTTCCCACAAGTTAAACAGTTATTCACTTTTTCTGACATCGGCTGAGGCAAGAAAGAGTCCCCAACGGGGTACTTAGCTTTTAGAAGTCTTCGAAGTTGTATTCGGTAGTAGTAATCTCTGGATCTGACCGACCGGCACTTGCGAACAGCTTCTGCTTGGGCGCCACGCGGCAAGAAAGACTGAGGAAAATGGCGTCGGCTGATGCCTTTATACCCGAAGACCAGCAGAGATGACGTCGGGTGAAGTGCGACACCAGCCGAGGCCAGACCCAGACTTTGGAATCCGGCCGACCGAAGGGCTGCCTGACGACAGGACAACCCATTTGTAAGGACTGCAGATGCATCCTTGAAGGACATCCACACCTGTCGAGGCCAAAAAGGGACAATGAGGATCACTCTCACTTTGAAATGGGTAACTTTCTGGAGAAGCTTTATTACAAGAGCAATAGGAGGGTAAGCATACATGGGTCCCAGGAGCCAATTATACAGGACAGCGTCCCTGGCTGACTGTCCCTGTGGAGAACTAGGGCATAAAAGCTGTTTCACTTCATGTTGGATGACATGGCAAACAAACTGCAGCACCATGTACTGCACCTATGGAAGATCTGAGCTGCTACTCTAAACTTCAGGGACTACTTCTGCAGAAGAAGGATTTTCCAGCTCACAATGTCAGCCAAAATGTTGGATTTCCCCATAATGTGTGTTACTACTGGAAACCATTCAGATGAAATCTCTGATTGCTACACACTCATAGCTTCACAATAAAGAGGGTAGGACTGATATCTCCCCTGCTTGTTCAGACATCAGATGACAGACATATTGTCTATTTGAACTAAAATCACACTTTTGGGGAGGAAGCCCTGAATGGCCTATACTAGGAGGGCTGCTGTCATTTTCAAGACACTAATGTGAACATTGGCTTTGAGCACAGACCAAGTCCCTTGGACTGTCTTCCCTTCAAAATGCCCACTGCATCTTAGAAGGGAGGCATCTTTTAGTGACCAAGCCCTGTGGAGGAGGAAAAATAAACAGCCTCCCAGCTAGAACCAAGGGAGATTCCGGCCACCATCTGATCTGCTTTCAACAAATGTCTGTCAGCATGATGGGAAAATCCATGGAATGGGTTATGCAAAACTACTGAGCTGCTAGCGTCCATTGCAGTATCTTCATCTGGTAACTCACTGGGGGGACCAAGCAAATGGCCGCAACCATATGACCTTGAAGCCTTAGAACAAAAAAAAACAGGAGGTCTTTGAACAGAAAGAGGAAGACTGGCCTGTGTGTGAAGGGAACTCACTCTGTGCACTGGAATCATCCCAGTGCAGATATCTCCTGAATCACCTCACTATCTTTATATGATGGTAGGTGTCCTTGAAACTGATCAAGTACATCCAGTTGTCCTTCCTCAATAGAGGTAGAATGAACTGCGAGACAGTACAGTTGTGTACACTTACCATAAATGTAGATGTTCGAGTGTCTTCACTGTTGCAGTCATGACTGTAGGGTTCTCCCCTGCCGGCAGGCAGTCCTCGGTTGGCCAGAATCCCAAAGTCTGGGTCGGCCGGCTGCTCAGCCATGCTCCCTGACGTCAGAGCGCCAGGAGTACAAAGCTGACAGCCGACGCCATGTTCTCCAGTTTTTCTTGCCCCAGATGTCAGGTGTTCCAAAATGAGTAAGATCCCATACCCTTTGCAAATACACCTCAAAAGAAGGGTGAAGAAGGGAACCACACAAAAGAAAAAATAAGAGGGGACAGGAGGGAGGGTAACCCAGACTGCAACAGTGAAGACACTCGAACATCTACATTTATGGTAAGTGTACACAACTGTACTATATTCATCGTGTTTCACTGTTACAGTCATGACTGTAGAGTTGAATCCCAAAGCAGAATAAAAGGGAGGTGGTCATAAAGTAGAGGGGGCGGCTAAAAGGCCCTGCAAGACAGTAGAAGCAAAGCCTGCCCTAGACTTAGAGTAGAGAGGTAGATTGTAGTGCTTGGAAAAAGTATGCACTGAGCTCCAAGTTGCAGCTTCCAAAATGTCTTTGGTAGGAACTCCCCTGAGGAAGGCAGCTGAAGTGGCAGCAGCTCTGGTAGAGTGAGTCCTTATACTCCCTGGGATTTGTTTTCCATGGTGTGAATAGCAAAATCTGACTCCATGAGCAATCCATTTAGAAATGGTCTGTTTTGAAATGGCTTTACCTTGGGAACTTGAAGCATAAGAAACAAACAATTGCTCTGATTTCCTAATGTCCTTGGTTCTGTCCAGGTAAAAACAAAGTTGTCTGTGTACATCCAAGGAATGCAAGATCCTTTCCCCCCTATTTTGAGGATTGGTGAAAAAAGTTGGCAAGTGAATAGTTTGATTTAAAGCCACTTTGGAAACCACCTTAGGCATGAAAGTAGGATTAGTCCTTAAAGACACCCTGTCTTGATGAAAACTAATATAAGGTTCCACAGCCATGAGAGCTTGCAACTCCGAAACTCTCCTGGCAGAGGTCAGAGCTAACAGGATGGCTGTCTTCCAAGATAAAAACTTGATGTCAGATGTGGCAGCAGGCTCAAAAGGAGGTAAGGGGAGCTTTTCCAAAACATAGTTGAGATCCCAAGCAGGAATGGGTGGAGATCTAGGAGGCCTTAAGTTCTTAGCTCCTCTGATAAACTGTCTCATGAGCTGATGGGAAAAGATTGGAGGGTCTGTATTCTAATGAGCAGAAATAGCAGAGGCATGGATCTGTATGGAAGAGAAAGAGAGACCCTTATGTAAGAGGTCTGTCAGGTAAAGTAAAATCAGAGGACTGTTAGGAATAAGAGGATCTGAATCCTGAGCCTGCATCCAGGAGCAAAATCTTTTCCATTTTCCTGCCTAAGATTTTCTAGTGCTAGGACGTCTGGCTTCTAAAATGACATCCATAACCTGCTTGGGTAGAAGAGAATGAATCAAAGACCCTGGATTAACCAGGCTGCCAGGCTGAGAGTTTTGACATGGGAGTGCAGAACCTGACCCTGGTGTTGGGACAGAAGGTTTGGAGTCTGTGGTAATACCCAAGGGGGCTCCAGACAAAGGTTTTTCAGTGTTGGGTACCAAAACTGTCGAGGCCAATTTGGGGCCAACAAGATTATCATCTTGGGCTTGCCCTGTTTGATCTTTAATAACACCCGTGGAAGAAGAGGAAGAGGTGGAAAGGCATATCCCGAGAGGTTTCTCCAACTGAAGGATAGTGCATCCATTTTCCAAGCTTGTTCGTGGAAAGTCCTGGTGCAAAAAATCTGTAGTTGATGATTGAGGTGGGATGCAAAGAGGTCTCTGTGAGGACATCCCCAGACTGCTGTTATCATCCTGAATATTTCGGTGTCCAGCATCCATTCGTGTGGGTCCGAAAGGTTTCTGCTCAGACTGTCTGCCAGGAAGTTTAGCTTCCCTGGTAGAAACTGAGCTTGAAGGTCTAGATTGCAAGCTAGAGCTGTGTTCCATAGATCCATGGCTAGTCTGCAAAGGGGGTAGGAATGAGATCCCCCTTGCTTGTTTATGTACCACATAACTGTGGTGTTGTCTGTCCGTATCAGTAGTTGTCCTGGTTGTAGAAGATTCCTGAAGGCCAATAGAGCTTTCTGAACGGCTAACATTTCCTTTAAATTGATACGCAGGTGCTTCTGATCCTTTGTCCAAAGGCCCTGCAGACAGTTGCCCTGAAAATGGGCTCCCCATGCATAACCCGAGGCATCCGTGGTTAATATCTGAGTGGCCGGAGGCAGACAGAAGTGTTTTCCCTTGTTTAGAGTGCATGCTTTGGACCACCAAAGGAATTCCTTTTGAAGACAAGGCAGGACGGAGATCACAATGTCTAAACTGTGGCAGTGCTGAGACCATACACTTTTTAGGTACCACTGTATTTTCCTCATATGTAGCCTTGCATATGGTATGAGGAGGATGCAGGAGGCCATGTAACCCAAAGCCTGCAGGAATCTCCTTGCAGATAGCTGAGTTAAAGTTGCCAAGGTTTTGAAAGTTAGAGCCAGCTGTAACTGTTTTTCGTGTGTCAGAAATGCCATCTGGGTTGTTGTGTTTAGAGAAGCACCCAGAAAAATTATCTGTTGTGAGGGTGTCAAATTTGACTTTTTTATGTTTACAGTGAATCCCAGGAACTTGAGAAGTTTTTGAACAAACTGTAGATGCTGTAGTAAGACCTCCTTGCTGTCTGCCTGAATAAGACAGTCGTCCAGATGAGGGTAGATTTGAATTCCCTTGAGTCTGCAATAAGCTACTACTGGAGCCAGGCATTTGGTGAAGACCCTGGGCGCAGTAGACAATCCAAAGGGCAGCGCAGAGAATTGAAAGTGCCTCGATCCGGCCTTGAACCTGAGGTATTTTCTGCGCTCCTGCCTGATGGGAATGTGTAAATATGCCTCCTTTAAATCCAAAGTTACCATCCATGCATTTTTGGTCAGCATTGGAAGCAGCTGCTGCAGAGTTAGTATCTTGAATTTTGGTATCTCTAGAAAAGTGTTCAAGGCTGACAGATCCAGAATGGGTCTCCATGAATTTTGTTTCCTGGGGACTAGAAAGAGCCTTGAATAAAAGCATTGTCCCATCTCTGAAAGAGGAACTAGTTCTATGGCTTTCATAGCCAAAAGAGCTTCCACCTGGTTTAAGGCCTCTGTCCATTGATGTTTTGGAAGATCTGGCCATCCGCTTGGCCTTGGTAGGGTGTGAAAATGGAATTTGTAACCTCTTGAAACCACATCCAGAACCCACTTGTCTTGGGTTATATGAGTCCAATTTAGGTGAAAAAGAGAAAGTTTTCCTCCGAGAGGGGCTTCCAGGCAAGAAGTTCCTGCAGCCCAACAGAGAGAGTCATTGAGTCTGTTTCCTATGAACTTGTAACCTGTCCTCTCCTCCCTTAGGGGTGGAAGCAGTCCACTGTCTTGGTCTATAAGAGGCTTGTGTTTGAGGCCTTCCTCGTGAGCGTCTGCATCCACCCCTCTGAGGCCTGTCTGAAGTGGGAAAGGACCAATTTTTCGTAGGTCAATTCCTACTAAATCTGGGTGGCTGTACTTGTAAGAAATCTTTAACTGTTTGCATGGATTTAGCCTTATCCGCCATCTTTTTAATCACCTCTTCAGCTTTAGATCCAAACAAGACATTATGCTGAACAGGAGCATCCAATAATTTAGCTTTTACTTGATCCGGCAAATTTTGTTCCTTTAACCATGCATGCCTTCTAATTACTGTACTAGAGGCGGCAGCCCTACAAGAAGCCTCCAAGGCATCAAAACCACAGTGTAAACCATGCTTCCCAACTTGTTCAGTAGCATGCATTAAATCATGTAATTCCTTATCCTCTGCACAGGCGGAAATGGAAGTTAGTTTCTGTTTTAAAACAGACAGGAGAAATTGCTGGTATTTCAGCATATGAAACTGACAGTTTAAAGCCCTAATAGATAAGGTAGCAGAACTGTACACTTTTTTGCCCCATCTTTCTAAAGATCTGGAATCCTTCTCAGTGGGAATGGGGTTCTTAGCAGAAGCGGCCTTAACTCCCTTAGGACCCTGAGAAATGGTTTCAGAGTCAGCAGTAGGGTTCTTGTATAAAAAAATACAGTTTTGTACCTACCATAAATGTAGATGTTCGAATGCTAATACAGTTGCAGTCATAACAGATGGGTTTTCCTGCCGTCAGGCGGGTCCTCGGTCGGCCGAATTCCAAAGTCTAGGTCCGGCGTCGGTTGTCGTTGCTTCTTCCCTGATGTCAGTGCGGCAAGGGTATAAAAGAACCAGCCGATGCCATTTTCTTCAGTTTTTCTTGCCCCAGATGTCAGGTGCCCCCAGAAGGAAGGCAAAACATAAACTTATGTAATAATGCAATGTAATATAATCAAAAAAACAGTAGTTGCAAGCAAATACACCATAAAAGAATACCCCAATCAGGTTGTATGAGGAGGTGTTTGTAATAAGGCCTGTCCCAAGAGGGGATGGAGGGAGGGAAACCTGGACAGCAGCTGTATTAGCACTCGAACATCTACATTTATGGTAGGTATAAAACTGTACTACGTTCATCATGCATACAGCTGCAGTCATAACAGATGGGTAGAATCCCAAAGCTAAAAAGGGGTGGCAGGCACTAAGTGGAACTAGGAGGAGCAAGGATGCCCTGCAAGACTGCTGTGGCAAAGCCCGCTCTAGATTTAGAGTATAGTGGAAGGTAATAGTGCTTGGAGAAAGTGTGCACAAAACTCCAAGTGGCTGCTTCCAAAATATCCTTGGTAGGAACCCCCCTGAGGAAAGCTGCAGAGGTAGCTGTGGCCCTTGTGGAGCGAGATCTGATGCTTGTAGGTACAGTTTTTCTATGAAATGAGTAACAAAAGCATATGCAGTGGGCTATCCATTTTGAGATTGTCTGTTTGGAAATAGCCTTTCTTTGAGCACCTGTAGCATAGGACACATAGAGTTGCTCGGATTTTCTGAATGGCTTTGTCCTGTCCAAATAATAACAAAGTTGCCTGTGAATGTCCAAGGAATGTAGTAGTCTTTCCCCTTTGTTTTGTGGGTTAGGATAAGAAGTAGGTAAGTGGATAGTCTGATTCAAGGCTACACTGGATATTACCTTTGGCATAAAGGAAGGGTTGGTTCGTAAGGAAACTCTGCCCTGATGGAAAATTATGAAAGGTTGCACAGCCATGAGGGCTTGTAGTTCCGAAACCCTGCGTGCTGAGGTGATAGCCAGAAGGAAGGCTGTTTTCCATGACAAATATTGCAGTTCTGTTGAAGCAGCTGGCTCAAATGGAGGCAGGGTCAGTTTTTCTAAAATGAAGTTGAGGTCCCAAGCAGGTACTGGTGGCTTCCTTGGGGGTTTTATATTCTTAGCCCCTCTGAGGAACTGTCTTAAGAGAGGATGTGAGAATAAAGGGGGATCAGTGTTGAATTGTGCAGAAATGGCTGAAGCATGGATCTTGATGGAGGAGAAGGAAAGTCCACTGTTTAACATCTCAGCTAGGTACTGTAATATTTGAGGTAAATTTAGTACCCAAGGATTCTGGCCCTTTTTCTGATTCCAGGCACAAAAGTGTTTCCATTTGGCGGAGTAGGCTTTTCTAGTAGAAGGTCTTCTGGCCTCCAAGATGACATCCTGCACCTCCTTGGAGAGGAGGGTCTGTTGGGAAATCAAGGAATCCTCCATGTGGCTAGATTGAGGGTTTTCAGTTGACTGTGAAGAGTTTTGAAGTTGTGCTGGGTCAACAGAAGAGGCACTAGAGGCAGGATCCATGGTGGGGAATGTGTCAGGCTCCTCAGGAGTGGATACCAGTGTTGTCTTGGCCAGTCTGGAGCAATGAGAATCATCCTTGGCCTCTCTGCTCTGGCTTTTAATAGAACTTTGGGCAGGAGAGAAAGAGGTGGAAAGGCATAAACTGTCAATGTTGTCCAATTGAAAGAAAGTGCATCCACTTTCCAGGCCTGTGGATGATAGGTCCTTGAGCAAAATTTTTTCAGTTGGTAATTTCTGTGGGTAGCAAAGAGATCTATGTCTGGCCGTCCCCATGCCTGAAATATCTTTGCGAAAACTTGAGGATGCAACTTCCATTCGTGTGGATCTGTCATATTTCTGCTTAGGTTGTCTGCCAGCGTGTTTTCCTTCCCTGGCAGGAATTGTGCTTGAAGTTGGATTTGCAATTCCAGAGCCGTGTTCCAAAGGGACATGGCTAGTCTGCACAGGGGGTATGAATGAGTTCCTCCCTGTTTGTTTATGTACCACATCACTGTGGTGTTGTCTGTCCTTATCAATAGCTGGCCTGGATGCAGTAAGTCTTTGAAGGCCATAATAGCATTTTGTACTGCTAGCATTTCCTTTTGATTGATGTGTAGGTGCTTTTCTTTTTGGGACCATTTGCCCTGAATGCACTGATCTGTCATGTGCGCCCCCCAGGCGTAGTCCGAGGCGTCTGTTGTGATGATTTGATTTGCTTGAGGCATGCAGAAGGGGAAACCTATGTTTCTTTGGCATGCTTGAGCCCACCACAAAAATTCCTTTTGAAGACATGGAATGAGTGGTATAATTGTTTCCAAACTGTGGCTGTGTTGAGACCATAAGTTTTTTAGGTACCATTGAAGTTTCCTCATATGCAGCTTTGCACATGGGATCAGCAGGATGCAAGATGCCATGAATCCCAGAGCCTGCAGGACTTTCCTTGCAGTCAGCCTGGTGAAGGTTGCCATTTCTCTGAAGTATTGAGATAGTTGCCCTTGCTTCTCTGGCGTGAGGTAGACCATCTGGGTGTTTGTATTCAAGCTGGCACCCAGGAAAATTATTGCTTGAGAGGGTATTAGTTTTGATTTCTTTTTGCTGACTGTGTATCCCAGAAAGTTCAACAACTTTATTACAAATGCCAGGTGTTTCAGAAGTATGTGCTTGCTGTCCACTTGGATCAGGCAGTCGTCCAGATATGGGTATATTTGTATCCCTTGAAGTCTGCAGAAGGCAATTACTGATGCCAGGCATTTCGTAAACACTCTGGGCGCAGCAGATAAGCCAAAGGGCAATGCAGAGAATTGATAATGGGTTGAACCTGCAAGAAATCTGAGGTATCTTCTGCAATCTTGTCTGATAGGGACATGCAGGTATGCCTCCTTGAGGTCCAGTGTTACCAGCCAAGACTCCTTGCCCAGCATGGGAAGAAGCTGCTGTAATGTGAGCATCTTGAATTTTGGTACGAGTAAATATGTGTTTAGGATGGATAGGTCCAAAATAGGTCTCCAATCTTTGTCCTTCCTTGGTACCAGGAATAGTCTGGAATAAAAACCTTGACCCTGTTCTTTTGCAGGTACCTCTTGAATAGCTTTCATGTTCATGAGAGCTGAAATTTGTTTTTGTGCCTCTGCCCTTTGATTTTGTGGCAGGTTTGGCATGCCTCTCATTTTTGGAAGGGTGTGAAAGTGGAATCTGTAGCCTCTGTCTATAATGTCTAGGATCCATTTGTCTTTTGTGACAATATGCCAATTTTTTGAAAATAATGCCAGTTTTCCTCCTAAAGGTGCTGCCATTAAAGCTTTGCTTGGCATGCAAAGGGGAAAGTCATTGTGTCTGCTTTCTGAATGGCTGTGATCTATCCTCTCCACCCCTTGGTGTAAGTGCTTGTCATTGTCTGGCTCTAAATGATCCTTGAGATTGCTCTCTACCCCTCGGGCGCCTGTATCTACCTCTTTGAGGTCTGTCCGTGGCTGGAAAGGACCAGTTTTTTGAAGGCCAGTTCCTGCTGAAACGTGGAGGTTGTACCTGTAGGAAATCTTTCACTGTTTGCATTGATCTTGCCTTTTCCTCCATTTTCTTTAATACCTCCTCAGCTTTAACACCAAACAATACATCTTTTTGAAGAGGTGCATCTAGTAATTTAGCTTTGACATGATCTGGTAAGGTTTGCTCTTTGAGCCAAGCATGTCTACGTATGACAGACCCTGTAACAGCAGCTCTACATGAGGCCTCTAAAGCATCAAAACCACACTGCAAGGTATGCTTACCCACTTGCTCTGCACTATGCAACAAATCCTGCAACTCCTTCAAGTCTGGTTGTTCAGGTTGTGTCATTTTGCTTTTCAACTGAGATAACAAAAACTGTTGATACTTTAACATATGGAACTGACAGTTTAAAGCCCTCATGGTTAAAGTGGCCGAGGTGTATACCTTTTTCCCCCACCTTTCTAAAGCTCTGGAATCTCTCTCTGAAGGTAATGGGTTTTTGGCAGTAGAGGCCTTAATTCCCTTGGGACCCTGTGAAATAGTTTCTGGGTCAGCAGCATGGCTTTTGTATAGGAATTGGTGTGAATCAGGAACCCGGTAATACCTGTCAGGTTTAACAGGAGCTGGAGGTAAAGAATCTAGGTTAAGGCTGGCCTCTGTGTACACATCATCTAATATGTCCAAGACAGGAGGGATAGCCAGAGGCCTGTGCTGAGGAAGCAAGAGAAAATCCCTAAGCCTTTTCTTGGAATCTGAGTAATCTTGGCCTTCCCAGTGAAAGTGTTCCCTCAAGGTATGTAAGGTTTCCTCAAAAGAATAATCCTCAGGGGGGGAGACAGAGGGAATGGACTCCTCAGCATCAGAATCTTCAAAAGGGGAATATGAATATTCCTGGTCCTCAGAATGTTCTGAGGTAATAGAGGCTTGGTCTGAGGAAGGGTAGTCTTCCTCCAATCTGGGCCTTTTGTCCAAGGGGGGTTGAGAACCCTTGATAAGAGTAATCAAATCCTCAGCCATTTTGAGCATCTGTTTTTTAGGCATGGGGCCTTGAGAGAGGCTCTGTGGAGCTTGTCTTTTAGTTTTCATGGCTGCTTTAGATTTAGTGAGCGCCTTAATGGAAAAAGAGGAAGGCCTGAAGACACCTTGAGAGGTGGCAGGCCTGTCTAAACTCTGAGTTTCCCTGCCAAGAGTGGCGTCGGTATCTGTAGTCGGAGTGGGGGCCGAAGAGCCTGCGACCTCGGGCACAGAAGACACTGCTAAAGAAGCGGCATTGGTACTCAGGGGCTGCGTAGGCACCTCGCTGAGAACCGGAGCACCTGTAGCCGGCTTTAGCGTGGTGTCGGTAGAAGTCACGGACCTCGTATGTCGGTCCTTATCTTTGCGTCTTTTACTCAAAACTGGAGTCGGAGTATCTGACGACATAATGTAATTAAATTTTTTACCAAAATAGTGTTGGGCGAACTCCGCCCGATGCTGAATTGTGCGTTTGTTGAATCTAGCACAAAAACGACAGGCCGAGACGTCGTGGTCTGGGCCTAAGCAAGGAATGCAGAAGGAATGGAAATCCTTATGCGGTATTTGCTTCCCACATGAAATGCAATTATTAACTTTGTCTGACATCGGTCTGAGGCAAGAAAAGTTTCCCCAACGGGGTACTTAGCTTTCAAGAAGACTTCGGCTGAAAAATATTCGTAAATCTCAGGAGCTGGTCAACCGGCACTTGCGAACTGCTTCTGCTTCGGGCAACGCGCGGCAAGAAAGACTGAAGAAAATGGTGTCGGCTGGTTCTTTTATACCCCTGCCGCACTGACGTCAGGGAAGAAGCGACGACAACCAAAGCCGGACCTAGACTTTGGAATTCGGCCGACCGAGGACCCGCCTGACGGCAGGAAAACCCATCTGTTATGACTGCAGCTGTATGCACGATGAACATCTGGTGGGAATCAGGAACCCTGTAATATCTGTCAGGCTTAACAGGAGCTGGAGGAAAAGAGTCAGGTGTTAAATTAGCCTCCGATAAAGCATCATCCACAATATCCAAAACAGGAGGAATAGTAAGGGGTCTATGTTGGGGAAGAAGAAGAAAATCCCTTAGTCTTTTCTTAGATTCTGAATACTCCTGTCCTTCCCAGTGAAAATGTTCCCTCATTTCATGCAAAGTTTCCCCAAAAGAGAAATCCTCAGGGGGAGAAGCTGAGGGAATGGATTCCTCAGCATCAGAATCCTCATAAGGAGGGAAAGAATAATCCTGGTCAGAAGAAAAAACCGAAGAAACAGAAGCCTGATCAGAGGAATCATAATAAACATCCTGCCTTGGCCTTTTATCAGGAGGGGGATGTGAACCCCTAATCATAGTGAGTAAGTCCTCCGCCATCTTAAGTAACTGTTTCTGTGACTTGGGAGCCAGGTCAGAAGAGGCCTGTGTTGCAGTCTTTGATTTGGAAGGAGTCTTTGCCTTTGTCTTTGGCTTTGTCTTTATTAGAAACTGAGTAGGCCTGAAAACCCCTTCGGAAGCCGGTACCTGCACAGTGGCTCCGGACCCATCCGAAGGAGCATTGTCCGAAGGTCCTGCAACAGAAATATTCAAAGGCCTAGTTGGCTCATCGTGGGAGTCCGTTTCGGCCATCGGTTCTGAAATGGCCAACGACAGGGGCTGCAAAAGCGCCTCACTGACTACGGCCGAACATGAAGCTGGCTCTGCTTGTACGATATCGTCAGATTTGGACCTCGGAGGCCTGTCTTTGTCCTTGCGTCGTTTGTGAACTCTGGTAGCCGGGACCGTATCCGACGACATTTTGTAATTAAAACGTCTACCGAAGTAATGAAATGCAAAATCGTACCTTCGTTTAATTGTACGTTGATTGAATCTAGCACAAAACCGACAACTAGCTACGCCGTGGTCAGGGCCTAAGCAAGGAATACAGTAAGAATGAAAATCCTTATGAGGTATTTGCTTCCCACATGAAATACAATTATTAACTTTTTCTGACATCGGACTGGAGCAAGAAAAAAGTTTCCCCAACGGGGTACTTAGCTTTGAGTAGGAGAAGAAAGTCTTTGGACTGAAGATTGTTCAGGAAAGTTTGTCAGGAGTCAGCCGACCGGCACTGCGAACTGCTTTCACCGCACGGCAAGAAAGACTGGAGAACATGGCGTCGGCTGTCAGCTTTGTACTCCTGGTGCTCTGACGTCAGGGAGCATGGCTGAGCAGCCGACGCCGGACCCAGAATTTGGGATTCTGGCTGACCGAGGACTGCCTGCCGGCAGGGGAGAACCCTACAGTCATGACTGCAACAGTGAAACACGATGAACATCATCCAGAGTTCGGTCTGCTTGACAAACTGGTTCAGTTTGCTTGGATTCAAGATTGGTCAGATATTCTTGCCTTTCTTTCAAACTAAAACAAACCTGTACTAGACCACTGATCCTCGAAGGTCTGGTGGGACCTGTTAGATGACTTGATTAGCTAGCTGTGTCTAGATCTCAACAACTACATCCCTTCTTTGACATGTTGGAATGTCCAAAAGGTTTTGATATTTGCCTTTGGTGGTGGTAAAAATGAAATTGCATAACCTCTGGATACTATTCCCAACACCCATGTGACAGAGGTGATGGCCTCTCAAGCTTTTGGGTGGAGATCCAAGTGACTCTAAACTGACTCTACAGCAGAACAGTTGGGCAACCTTTCAGGAATGCCAACAGAACCTCTCGGAAAATGCATTGCAGAAACTCTGATTCTGTGGACCACCTCTGCCACATGACCTGTATCCGTTCTGGTCCCTGACCACCCCCCACAAAAGGAACTCTCCACAGGAGCATTTTGTAAAGACTGCTGGCTTTTAGAAGTGGAGCTGGGTTTGAAATAATGGCTATAAAGTCTTTACCTAACAAACACAAGGTACAAGGGTTTGATTCTGTCCTGTAGTTATGAGCTACACTTAAAATGACCCTTCAAACCAGTTAGCCTAGTATTCACTGATAAACCTATAAGAAAGAGAAGTTTGCCTCCTTCTGGTTCCTTGAGATAGTCTATTGAGGGGTGGCGAAATGTACTCTGACAGCAGACAGCATGTTCGAATCTTGTTTGCTCCTGGTCAATATGTCTTTAACCTTCAGTCCAAAAATGAGAGCAGGCATCAAAAGGGTTATTGATAAAGTACACCAAAAAGCAGTGAGCAAAACTGAATAATTTCATCCAAGACGGCTGAAGCACGGCAATGCCGGCCCTGGCTGCTTGAGCCGTGCCATCAGCTGCAATAAAAGGCAGGAGCATAGACACATTAGAGATGGACTGTAAGGTTGAAAACTACATTTCCAGGGTGTTTTGAGTCTCCAGAGCTTGCTTTAATTTAACAGCGTTTGACACTTCAGAAACAATGTCATGCTGAAGCCTTGTTAAGTGCGCCAAGTAATGTAAAGCCCTCAGTGCAAAAGTTACTGATGCATAAGCATGCTTTGCTA
Source organism: Protopterus annectens (assembly GCF_019279795.1). Taxonomy (NCBI): domain Eukaryota; kingdom Metazoa; phylum Chordata; order Ceratodontiformes; family Protopteridae; genus Protopterus; species Protopterus annectens. The sequence continues at coordinate 467,956,020 of NC_056742.1, forward strand.
ATCTGTCCAATGCCCTGGATTTTCTATTAGAGGGATGGATAGCAGAACTCTCTTCTGAAATGCCCTTTTTGGTGGCTGCCATTACCATAATAGCATCAGTGGCAAGACCCTTACTGCAATGCTGTCTGTCCTTAAAAGGGGCTAAGATTTTTCTCAGGTTTTTTTTTGGTATGGGTTTCATCACATCTGGTTCCCTCCAAGCCCTCTGGGACAACAGGTCAATTAGCTCATCCAGAGGGGGGACAATCAAGAATGTAGATGGGCCCACACTGAAAACCACTAAAAATATGACTTTTCTGGAAAATGGGCCTTGTTGGTACAACCCACACAATGGCAAAGTAGCTCCATAAGATAGTCAAAAGAGGCACCTTTATGGGGGGGGTTGTTGGGGACCCCTCTCTTTTCACAAAGTTGGTATTCTCAGTCAAGGATTCCTCCATGGAATCCAGGTGCTTCCTCTTGCACCAACTCTTGCCATGGCTATCAAACATTGGGGAATCCAAGGAGAGGAGGAAGAGACAGGGAGCCCTGAATGCAGGCTGGCCTACAGGTGTGAGCTGTCCTGGAGTTTCAAAATGTGAGTTCACAGGTCCAGATGAAGAAGGTAGAGGATTTCCAGTTGACACTGCCCACTCCATCTCTGGTCTGGATAACACCTTTTCCAGGACATCAAAGGCAGACACTAAAGCTGGTCATCCAAGGCAGAAACCCCCCCAGAATCCAAAGAATCCAAGGAGGCAAAAACCTGACCTGCTCTGATGCTGACACTGGAGTGAAACTGTCCAGTGCTGAGGCTCTGAGGGGAAGGGACAACTCTGAAACTCAAACATTCTATCCTGACCCAGCTCCGAGACCCAATTGGGTCTGAAGCCACCAGAGTTGGGAAGGCCAAGGTAGGGGTCAGAACTTGAATCAACCAAGCAGTCTGTCCTGATTCTGGTGATGTCAAGGCAACCGGTTCCACAAGCCCCTGAACCAAGGGGCCTGAGGGAGGAAACACACCAGATGGAGCTGATGTCTCAGGTTTTGGGCCCCAAGAAGACAGGATAAGACCTACCTGAATCGGGGCCTGTAAAAATAACAGCATGATCTGTTCCAAATCCATGGGCCTAGTACTCTCAAACAAGCAGGGAGGCTTATCTTCCAAGGTTACTGAAGGGAACATGGAGACCCACCTAGCAGTGGCAGGGTCTGACGTCAAGACCCAAACAAGAGAGGATCAAATTGGGGGAGGGAGACACTGTGAAAACCCCCTAGGGGAAGATGGGGGAAAAGGGAACGTGAACCCTACCTGAGCCAGCCCCTTTGGTCAAAGATGGGATTGGAACAGTTAACAATGGGGAAGCAACCTTCCCTGCAACAGGTGCCACAGCAAATCAGGTCCTAGAGGTCGAATCCGAGCCAAGCTCCATAGTAGCTGGGGGAACAAAGGTCTGTGGACCTTCAGATCCAGATGGTTACAGGTGAGGAGAGTTGCTCATTTGCAGTCTCCCTTGTGCACTTTGGGGTCTTTCGTACACTCTTTTCCATGACTCAGATCGCTCTTCTCCACTTTTTTGGAGACACTGAGCAGGAGGCAAGATCCCCAGATGGCAGCAAGCCCCTAAGTACCAACTTTGCCCAGTGCTCACTGATGGCCAGGGTACCAAACCCTGCAGAGATGAAGCACTTGGTTTTAAAGTGTAATGCGCCAAGGCAATAAATACACACTTCTCTTGTGCACACTGTGATTGCAATGTGTGGTCACACAACACACATTTTTTGAATCATTTTTCTTTATCCACACCTAAACAAGGGAAAAAATATTAACAACTACAGCAAAAACTAACCTCTCTATGGGAAAACGCACTAATACACCTAATGACAACAGAATCCTACTTTGTCTTTTTTTAACACAATACAACCTACAATGACACAAAAAAACACAACAAAACAAAACAAAACTGCAAAAGGAACTGTATACCCAAACAACAACTCCTAACCAAGCCTAATCAAAAAAAAAAAAAAAACTGTCTACCTAACGAGTCAAACAACAGTAACAAAGGAACAGGTACCAAAAAAGCACAAAATAAAGTTTCTGGCTACCCAAAAAGAATATAACCTCAGCAAAGCTATGATCTTGCTATTGTCTTGGAAAGCAGTAAATGAGATCTGTGGTAAGAGTTAAGGGAGCAGTGTATTATGGGTGGAGGAGTCAGTGCTTTGGGTTTAAAGTCTTTGGAACTTGGCCAGTCCTGTTTCCAAGTCAGATCTGATAACCCACAGGTTGAGCCAGAAGGAAAAGACCACAATGGATTCTACAGTCTATGGCCAGCACCATGACAGAGAGGGATAAAGCCCTAATTACAGCCCAGGCAACATGGGTTCAATTGGTGTATCAGATGTCTGAGGCATTAGCAAGGACAGGTGAAAGTGCCCATCCCATGGGGGGGGGGGGTGTTCACCTAGGCATTCCCTATGGGGAGGTGTAGTCCACAGAGGGAAGTAGCCATCGATGTAATAGCTAAGGGAGAGGGATACCATGAGTAGGTCATAAATGAAAAAACTCGCCTGTTGATAGCAGGTAATGGCACAATCCACCAAGAAAACTTTAGATTTCATGCAGGCCATGGCCTTAGAACAGAGACAGTCCTGGGTCAATAGGTAAAGTTGGGGGCACTGGCAGTAGCCAGACAGAATGAAGCAGAATGAGAAAAACAAAAATATATATTCTATGTCAAAAAAAGTGGAACTCAACCCTGGCACAGAACGTAAGGTTAAATTGTCAGTGATATGTACAGGTGCCCACCACAGTAAAGAAGGCTAAACAAAGTAGGAATCTAAGTGAAGAATGACAGAGGACTTGGTGATGTCCCACAGAGTCCATGACTGAAACATCGCAAAAGCTCTGGTACCCTGCAACAGAAATTAGAATGTAAATCCTTCAGGGGAGTGTCTGTATGAAGGTAGTAAAATTTTGGCAAAACATCATTACCCTTAGTAATAGGCAGATCAATTTCTGGTGTGTCAGACATACAGAAGAGTGTTTATATTTTGTGCTAATTCACAAAGAGATCCAGCAATGGATGCAATCCACTATAAAGAAGATGTGACACTGAATGGTCCACTCAAAGAGCCACAGTGCTTTTCTGCAGAAATGGTAGGTGTGTGCTTCACCTGGACTGTTCAGACACTAGAATCCTTGTCTCTCAGATCTTCTCAGAGGTAATGTGTTTTTGGATCTGCATTGCTAGCAACACCACTTGCAGGTCCAAAATGCTAATACAAAACAGCTTCTCTACAGATGTGGGACTTTTCTGATTATGCATTAACCTTCAACCTTTCAGTGACAAATGTGAGTAAAAGAACTACGAAGGGCTGAAGAGGAAGAAAACGAAAACTCAACTTTTGTTGGTGAGATGAGAGGAAAGGAAGCAAACCTCTGAGATAAGAAGCAGATCTTTTACAGAATTTCAGCTCAAGTACCAGTGGTAGTGTGTACCATCCCCTGCAAGGCCTATACATAGCAGGACAAAATGTAAGGCCCAAACTGCTGCTGCCTTGGACCAAAGCAGATGCAAGATGATGCTGACTTGAAACCATTGCTGCATGAAGATCAAAACACAGCATTCCATGATCGCCTGAACTGCTCCACTACCAGACAGGCTTGGACTGGATGGTATCTACCACTACTTCAATGGCTGTTATTAGTTAGCCTGCCTCCATGCCACATGGGATACAGTCCTGACTGAGACCCAGGCTACCAGGGTTCATTTAGCCTTGTAGGGAGGGAAAGGAGTGAGGCAATGTGGTCTGCACCCCCCCCCAAAAAAGGATGGGGAGGGAAGTGTCCACTCGGGAGCATACTGAGTGGTGCAATTTTCCCAGTGGAAAAGATCACTCATGCTTCAGAAGAGGGGCAGGACTGCCTGAGAAGACACACCCTTGTAGAAGTGAGGGGGCACCCTTCTCTGTAAACCAATGCACATCCCCTCTGACTGGTACATGCAAGGGATGGGGCAGAATGGAAAAAAACTCACTAGTCACCCAGTATGGCTGCATGAATGATGGCCCGTTCTGGTCAACTCTCTCCCCAGAAATTGAAAACAAATGGGATAACTACTAGGAGAACATTAATGATCAGCAGACAGCAGGGACAAAGAAAAAAATGAATGTGCTCATTCTGATCTAAAAGAAGGACTGACTTTTCCTACTTGCTGATGATACTAAACAACAAAAGCCAAGGAAGACCTCAGGAGAGCACTACAGCCAAGAACTCTGGCGATAACACCAGTCATCAGCTAGTCATCTAGATATGAGAATGCTAGCAGTCTGGTCTACAAAAGTGCTTCCATCACAATGGTCAACATTTTGTTGGACACCTCAGCCAAACCTTTCAACTGTACAGATTTTTGCAGAAAGTCCAGATTTTTTTGCTCATATTTTTTGTCCGTTTTTTCATAAAATTGTGCTTTTCTGGCAAATTAGTGGCAAATCATTAAATACAGAAGTTAGAAAATAATGACAAACATTTGAGTTTCAGACTTCATACCCTTCAGAAAATTCATGCTAATGCAAAACCTGTTATTCTATCAAATTTCTAAGTTTGTAAGAGCAACATTTAAAATTTGATCCTATATTTGAGCCTTTATCCCACTTTTATTTATGGCTTTGTCCAGATTTCTTGTTCTAAGAGGCTGAGAGGTATGCTCAGGTCTTGAAGGATTCAAAGGGCAGCACAAAAAAATGTGGAGCAAGGGTTACAAGAAACTGGTACAGTTCAGAGAATACGTAGAACAACAAACTAAAGGAAAAATGAAGGATGTAATGAAGTGTGGTACAGTGTCATTACCTTTCTACTGCTTCAGAGGTATATGAAATAAAAAGGTATGTGCAAATACATGCTATGGTATCCTCACCTTTGGTTGCTTCAAAACTATATTCAACATATATAATACCACAGACAGCATCTTCTGTGGAAGAGTTTTACAGATCATTTAAGTATCTGAAAACAGAGAATTCAGTTTTACTTTTCAAGATTTCTGAAAATGGGTGAAAAATATCTGTGGTAGCTTAAAAAAAGTCAAGAAGAAATAACTGAAGCCTGTCTTACAAAGTAATATTTTAATCATGTAACAAACTAGTTATTAACTTATCATGACCCTACAGATTTACAAAAAAGGCTAATGTATTGTAATCATGTTCCTGGCCAGCTGGTATTAATCTCTTTGTGACTTCTTCCTACCCACAGTCAATCAATTGTGAACTACAGATAGAGGTCAAGCAGACCTGCTTTCTCTTTTAGCAGCAGTAAATGCTAGAGTGTCTACAGATAAAAATGCTTTAAACTGAGTTATATTCTTAGAAAATCAATATACGATCACAGTAAAAGGTATTCCGTGGATGAGGTGCTGGACATGTCTTACAAACTACTGAAAGAATACTGAAAAAACGACAGGTTTTCACACTTAATTGTATCTTCGTGTTGACTTTTAGTGACATAACTGGTTACAAAACATTTATTTTAACTTCATAAAATAACTTTGTTCTCAAAAAAGGAATGCTTGGACATGTGTAATATGTTACTGCTACATAATGCATTCTAAGCAAGATTTTTCTAAACCTAACCCAATGATACAAAAACAGAGATTACTCAAATACTCCAATACTGACTATATGCTGTTGAGTGTCATTATCTCCCTATGATCAGCTCTGCAAAGTTTGACTAGAACTTCTCAACAGCCTGTTTAAACACCTTAACTTTAACCTTAGCTTAACCTTAACTGTTAACTTTAAAAAGGGCGAAGATTCACTACACACAAAATCCTGATGTACACTAAAACAATCAAAACTATAATATAACATTTTTAGGATTTAAAGAAAAGTTTGCTCAGATCAACATTAGTTTTTCTGTAGTTTAGAAAATGCAGGGAGTGATTTAAGTTTTATTATACAACCCCCCATTAATATTCAAAAACGTGCACGCTGATTGGTCAGTGTGCACGTTATAAATCAGAGTTATAGTAATGGAAAAACTTTCCATTAGTATAACTCTTTTTTTACAGCAACGGAGAACGGAAGATCTCCATTGCTTCACACTGTCTCGCTATGTTAAACGAGTTTAACATAGCGAGACAGCTTTAAAAAAAGCTACAGAGATTCTCCGTTGCTTTTTTTAAAGCAGTCTCACTATGTTAAACCCATTTAACATAGCAAAACAGTTTGTATAAAGCAACGGAGATCTTGCTTTCTCCATTGCTTTTGCCACAGCTCTGATGTACTGCGTAGGCATACACATGCGCAGTACATCAGAACTGCCGCAGAATAGCAGACAGCTGTGGAAGGGCAGCAAGGAGGCATTATACAATGCCATTATTTAAGAAAAGTAATTTTTTTTTTCTTAAATAATGTCATTGTATAATAGCAATAACCCACTTCTGGGTGTGGGTAATGCTGGATTTACCCACTGTTGGCTTTGTTTGGCCACTTGGGCTTCGCCCTCGTGACCAAACCACACCAACCGTGGGTAAATTCAGCATTACCCACACCCAGGCGTGGGTTAGTGCTATAATATACACTGATTTGGTCACTGTTATTGGCTGACAGTGTGCACTGTCTACACTAACTTGTAGACTGCAATTACAGCACTCTCCAATTATCTCTGGCTGTTAATAGCACAACATGCTGTGTCACTTTGCACCGAGTGTCTAATTTATCATTTGTTGCTTTTTCCTGGTGAGATTGTATGGTACTCCTAGTGTATAACCTGGCTGTACACATTTCCCAATGGTGTTACAAAGAGCAGAGCAAGTACTGACCGCAAAAAACTAAAAAGAAGTGCTATTGACAAACCGTCATTTACGGAGAAATGAATACTGGGTGTCTACTTTCACCTTCACCAAGCTAGCAGCTTTAATTTATGATAAATCAGGAAAGAGACAACTTTGAGTTTTATTATGCCCTTGGTGCTGTTTTCAATTACATATTGCAAAAAGACATCACTGGAGAAGTTACAACAATAGTCGCCATCTGTGAACAATATATGAAAGGGTTTAAATTGTTCAGAGTGTACGTTCTGGGCTTCTTTCAGAATAGTAAATTTCATTTACTCTTCAAGCAATTACAACGCAGATAGGATACCATCTTCAGTTATTAATTTGTGTTAAAACTCTCTATTTAATGATCTTAATTGCATTAACATATTGGAAAGCAGAAAGGAAAAACGTTGTGATGAGTGCAGCCAGTCACAATATCTGCAGCTACAAAGGACACTGACTTAAAATACCATTCGGTCAGAAAAGACCATAATTATCTCATTTTATTAATTTATTTTGCTCCCAGTGCTACTGTTCTTGTATAATAAAAGCTTAACATAACACGAAATTACTGAAAGGAACAACTGCTTCTCTTTCCATACAATGCTGTGGGAATTATTTGCAGTGATATCACAAAACATTTGTACGAAAATATTTAAGACAGCCAAATTGAGTAAGGTTGAAAAGTCTTACCCTAGGATTCAATAAACTCTGTGTGCGCACAGTGGTGTGTGGGGAGCAGCAGCTCATATTTCACACTCATGCTCCACACTGCTTTTAAGCATAAACAAGCAAGGTTTCGTAGCTGGCAAGTGTCACCAGCCAGGAAACTGTATAAGCGAACATGGAATGGATAGCATTCATGTTTAAATCAGAGCACTGACAGTCCGCGGTTTTGTGTGGAATGCCACAATGATCACCAGGGCATCACAGATAGCTCTCAATCTCTTAGTGCAAGACATCTCGACAAATGCCAACATAATGGGGGTACAATGACCCAGAAATAAGGACATAGTTGCCCTATAGAAATGTGCTAGAATAACAAAGGGTTTGTGTTAAGATTCATGTTCTAAAGCAAAAATCTGATGAAGCGTATGGTGCATACGTGAAAGCGCTCATTTCGTGTTTTTCTCTGTCTTTTTGTGGAATAAAGAAGGAATTTTAACCAAACGCTGATGGTTGTTCAATGAATGGTGCGACTCCGGCTGCCTTTCCATTCTGGGTTACTTGTGTTTTATACAACTATGTTCTAAAGCATCTGAGGTATGAAACTGAAATGTATTTAATACTGGGTCACATCAGTCCTGAGATCATATCAGTGATAAGATTTGATATGTAGCACAGCTGGACATTCTGTGAAAATCTGGACAGTTGAGAGGTATGAACGTTAAGTATATGGCCCAAGCACAGTACAGGACAGTGTATCTACAGTGCAGAGTATTGTGAAATCCTATTCCTGGCATTCTGTACTGAAGTTGTGTAAATGATCTGCAATGGTACATAGACTGACATGTAAAATAAACGCTCAGGGGAAGTGTGCATGTTGAATAGTAAATATAGATGAATTGTAGGAATGAACACAGGGAAAGATGACAGGTGAAACAACTTAATATAAAGCAGATGAGGCCATGTGAATGGTAGATGGTTGTAGCAGCAACACGAATCACATAGCATGGTACAGTAGAGACTGCACAGTGAAAATGTGTATTATGTGACTGTCAAACAAGGTGACATAACAATGGGGAGGATGGCTGTGTGACATCCTTACACGAATAATGCAGAGGATATCTAACACGGATCTGACATACAATTGGGGTAGGGTGCATATTGTGAAGCTGTGCAAACTGATTTGCCTGAATATGACTGTAATCGAAGCAGAGGTCTCCAGCAAGTGAGTTACAGGTAAAGGCTTATGGACAACATTAAAAAAACAAACCAGAATTATGGACAATATCAGAATAATACTACCAGTAATCCCATGGCTCTGACATAACATATGTGATTTAGAGCGATAAGACATGATTCTGCACAAACACACTTGTACAACTAATATGATATGGCCACACTCTATGAGGATAATTACACTCTGTCCTGGCAACATAACATCTGATGGAGGTGTTAGGAAGGGCACTGCTATATCAATACAGGCTAGATGACTGGTGTCCATGGCAGATATATATGGTACCCACACTGTCACGAATGATATACATACCGTTAATGTTGTCAGCCACCTGTGTATATACTATGTGCATGACCAGAATAAGTAGCACACATGCATCTGGTGTAACGACTAGACGGGAGTTCTGTACCATCAGACAATAATGTTTATGCCACAAAAAGAATACATACAGTGGATATAAAAAGTGTACACACCCCTGTTAAAATGCCAGGTTTTTCTGATATAAAAAAATGAGACCACAATAAATCATTTCAAAACTTTTCCCACCTTTAATATGACCTATAACCTATACAATTCAATTGAAAAACAAACAAATCTGCTAGGGGAAAATGTAAAAAAATAAAAAAATGTACAATAAGCTGGTTGCATAAGTGTGCAGACCCTTAAACTAATACTTTGCTGAAGCACCTTTTGATTTAATTTCTGCATTCAGTCTTCTTGGGTAGGAGTCTATCAGCATGGCACATCTTGACTTGGCAATATTTGCCCACTCTTCCTTGCAAAAGTTCTCCAAATCTGTCAGATTGTGAGGGAATCTCTTGTGCACATCCCCCTTCAGGTCACCCCACAAATTTTCTATTGGATTTAGGTCTGGGTTCTGGCTGGGCCACTCCAAAAGTTTAATTTCCTTCTGGCAAAGCCATTCTTTTGTTGATTTGTATGTATGCTTGGGGTCACTGTCATGTTGAAAGGTGAAATTCCTCTTCATCTTTCTAGCAGACACCTGAAGGTTTGGGGCCAAAAGTGACTGGTATTTGGAACTGTTCATAATTCCCTTCACCTTGACTAAATCCCCAGTTCCAGCTGAAGAAAAGCAACCCCAAAGCATGATACTGCCACTACCATGCTACACCGTGAGGATGGTGTTCTTTTGGTGATGCGAAGAGTTGTTTTGCGCCAAACGTACCTTTTGGAATTGTGGCCAGAAAGTTCAACCTTGGTCTCATCAAACCATAACACATTTTCCCACATGCTTTTGGGAGACTTGATGTATTGTTTTGCAAATTTTAGCTGGGCATGTAGTACACAACCAGTACTTGCCAGAAATTCTTGCAGCTCCTTCAGTGTTGCTGTAGGTCTATTGGCTGCCTCCCTGACCAGTTTTCTTCTTGTGTTTTCATCAATTTTTGGAGGGATGTCCACAGTTTTTTGCAACATCACTGTTGTCCCTTATTTTCTCCACTGTTTGATGACTGTCTTCACTGTGTTCCATGGTATATCTAATGCTGTGGAAATTTGTTTGTACCCTTCTCCTGACTGATACCTTTCAACAATGAGATCCCTTTAATTCTTTGTAAGTTCTCTGCCAACCATGGCTTTTGCTGTAGCAGGCAACTGAGTAAACATCAGGAAAATCCTACTAGGACAGCTGAACTTTACATGGGGTTAATCAGAGTCTCTTTAATTGATGGCAGGTGTGTACCCAAGAAAACTGAATGCTGTAATTAAATCAAAAGGTGCTTCAACAAAGTATTAGTTCAAGGGTGTGTACACTTATGCAACCAGCTTATTGTACATTGTTTATTTTTTATATATTTTTCCCCTAACAGATTGGTTTGTTTTTCAACTGAATTGTACAAGTTATAGGTCACATTAAAGGTGGGGAAAGTTTTGAAATATTTATTGTGGTCTCATTTTTTTTCTGTCACAAAAACCTGGCATTTAACAGGGGTGTGTACACATTTTATACCAACTGGAGGTATGACCAATAAGCTGTGTGACAACTCACTGTGACATAGGTGGTACACTTCAGTTGCACATCAGTGGAAGATGTGTAGGGAGGAAATATGAAGAAGGGTGAATTGTACTCGGTTATTGGAGTGATGAAGGCTGGGAACTATGGAGGTATTACGGCCTCTGATGTTGAGTGTCCTTCACATACTCAGTACTTGTGTACATACAAGGGAGTGGTCAGCACTGTGACCACATGCTGGTGGATGTTCCACTTACCATCTACCCCAGGAAACAGGTCACATACCAACTGGTCTGATTATAGGTTGTGTGTTTGTTTTCCTGACTTAACAAATCTCCCCATGTTTTCTTGCCATTGCAGGTGTTGTCATGACTGTGGCAGCAATCTCTGGTGTGTGTATATACTGTCTGTGTTATACTAATATCACAGTTGGAGTCAATGACTGCCCACAATCTGTAGTCCTTCAGGCAGTTGTTTGGACACAGGAGGTTTATGTCATCTGTGATGTCCATCACTTAAATAATGGACAGGAAAGGGCCTAGCATACAGCCCTGATATATGGACCTCATCACTAGACCTGAGATATAGTTCACTTTACACATTTTAACATAGTTAATTGCCACATATATGATACACTGATCTTCCCACTTGGTGATACAGCTGTTTATGGCCACATCTGACAGTATTGACTGAATACCTTAGTGTGGATTTGTGTCAAAGGCCTTGGCCTGGTCAGGTTCCACAGGATGACAGTGTTGTCATTATGCATGCCCTCAATGACCTCTTCAGGACATCTATCAGATGTAATAGACATGATGCATCATTAACAACTCACACAGGTCTGTTACACACAGCCGGGATATTACTAGTAACCATTTACAAATGGTTCATGATGACATGTTGGTCTACCTCACAGCTGAGGAGAGTCAGGACGTGCCTATACCTGCATGGACCAGGGGCTGTCCCCCGAACTCAGATGGATGCATGTTGATGTACACCCTTCTATGGGAACACAGCCCATGTGGAGGGTATACTGAAGTGTGTATTTGACCGTACCAGGAAAGTGTATGTGCTGAGTCACACCATAGGTGATTTGTGATGTTGCCCCAGCCCATTGATTCTGTGTGACAGGCCTCGATGAAGGTAAGACAATACATACTGCCTATTTTGATCTGGCCTAGGGTTTTGACACAATCTCCCATGGAGGTATCATTGAGAAACTCCCCCAGGTGAGGATTAACCTTTACATCACTAGATGGGTGACCAACTGGCTCACAGATATATCACATACTGTGAACCTTGGCGAAACAATCTTGTACCAGTAGAGCTGTCACCATTGGTGTACCCCAGGGATCCATCCTCGATCCTTTACTGTTTGGAATCTATTTCTTGACAGTTCAGGCATTAGTATATAGCCTTTGGCTTACAATGTTTGCTGTTTCTTGCATATGGGGTGCAATCACAGAGTCCACCAATGATGATAACATACTACGGGAGGAGCTAACACAGACAAATGATTGGTGGCAAAGCCACCTGATCTACAAGTAGAAGTAGAAATGTGTCTTTATTTTGTCCCTCTGAAAACTGGAATTTCATTTTAATTATAGCACTGATAACAGTCCTGTTATGCTGAAACCCAGTCATGCAAGCACTGGCAACACACGACGATAGCAATCTGAACTTCAACCACCAAGTGTCCACACTGGCACTGAAAGCCTATGCTGTACACATCATAAGTCAAGCCGTCATATTCAGATCTTAGGATTGTGTGACAACACTGTACTCGAACCTCATCAGACATTAATAGAGTATAATTCTTTCTTTTGCATATTCACCACCACAAAAATGCAGCAGCTGGACAAACTACAGGGGTTTCTCACCAAGAAAACACATGGCCTAGAAACTATGCCATGATGTATACAGATAGACTGAAAGCCATGTCACTGTAATCAGTATTGACTAGGATGAGGGGACTTCTGCCTAGCCTCCAGGCCAGTATCTGACCCTGCCTTGGTGAGAATTGTGCATATCCACAAATCAGACACAGCTGATGACAACAACAGTGTCTGTTGAGGACAATATGGTAATAATGGTGTCCCACATGTTGGTGTAAAAGGCTCTCTGTAATGTCAAGCAAGAGCATACACATGCACACACACACACACACACACACACACACACACACACACACACACACACACACACACACACACACACACACTCATCCACCCAGTTGACTGCAGTGAGAATAGAACCCCTACCTATTTAGGTACACAGACTACAGACCTCTGTATCTAAGGCAAGTGCCACAGCTTAAATCTGACTTGGAGTGCCACAGGCAGTACTTTATAGCTGCTGATATTAGCAGTGTTTGTTGAGAAGAATATGGCAATAACAGTGTCCCACACGCTGGTGTAAAAGGCTCTCTAATGTCAAGCAAAAGCACAAAGACACACAAACACACAGTTGACTGTAGTGAGAATAGAGCCCCTACATATATAAGTACACAGACTAAAGAACTCAGTACCTTATGCAAGCACCACTACACAAGTCTGACTTTGACTTTTACAACATTGCAGGTCAACTTATACTGGACGACATCAGCTGGGCATGTTGGTGAGAAGATGTTGGGAAGCCTGCACGAAATGGATGTGTAGGCATGTGCAAGTATCAAAATACTGTCAATCCATGGATACACACTTCTGCTCTATCTAGGTACGTAAGCAGACAGACAGACAGGCACACACACACAGTTGACTGGAGTGGGAACAGAACCCCTACCTAAGTACACAGAGTACAGAACTCAGTACTTTCTGCAAGCACCACGACACATATCTGACTTTTACAAGACTGCAGGTCAACTTACAGTGGATGACATAACCAGGGCATGTTGGGGAGAAGATGTACCCTTATTGATCATAGTTAGATGGTCATTGTTAGCATTGTGATTCTGTGATCAGCACCAACTGGCCCTGTCCATGAGGGACATAGAAACCACCCCGGGGTGAATTTACAATCACCCATCCAGCTGTCAACGTTGCTCTTGAATAGGGTCACTGAGGAGCACTGCTTCACAAAAAGTTCACATGCAGTGGGAGCCTGTTGTAGAGGGGTGGTAACTGCTGGGAGATATATCTGCCTCTTCAGAAAATTCTGTTTATGTCACAGGCTGGGTTGAGATCCCTGGAGCAAGTTATTCTTGTCCCATTTGATTTGCAGATGTCCAGCATTTCTAGTAGGGCAGGGTCTGAGACTGCTCAGTAGGCCAGGTATAGGTCACCTCTCAGCAGCCTGCATGAAAATGAGTACAGTGAGAAGTCTTTCAGTTTTTCCATGTATGTCATGCTTTGGAGACCCTTGATTCTCCCAGTCACAAACCTCTATGTTTTCTCCAGTTGCTGCAGACGTGTGGTGAGGTACAGACAGTAGGGAACACTGTACTCAATTAGAGGTCTGATATGGCTAGGAACTCCCTGGTCTTGAATGTGATGGTCTTATTTATGAGGTGTGCAATGTAGAACGCATGTCTCACCATTATGGACACATAGTGATTGATGTGTAAATTGCTATCAACATGTGTTCCCAAGTCTCGTAACATTGTGCTTGAGCTTAGAGGGGAGCTATGTATATCATAATTGGCAGGGGTACTTCACTGCCAAAGAGGACAATGAGGCATTTTTTGCTTTAAAGTTCATTCTCTGAGTTTGGCATCAATCATTTGTCTCCTTCTGCAATATGTTAATATCGTTCAGGGACTCTATATGACTGCATCCAGTTGACAGTCATCTGCAAACGTGGTAAGTCACAGGCCATCTACCTTTGCCTAGGCTTCAGAGAAATAGTTTCCAAACAGTTGAGGGCCCAGAAGTGATCCTTGTGGTATTCCACTGGTAAGTGGTCTAGTGGTGGAGGTGCAGTCCCCAACTTTGACAGTGTGTGTTCTGTTGGTGAGCCAGTCTGCTATCCATCTAGTAATGTATGGGTTAATTCCCAGATCGGAGATTTTCTCTATGACACCTAAAGTGGGGATAGTGTCAAAGGCCTTGGATAACTCATCATGGGCAGTATGCCCTGTTACCCCTCATCTGGTTCTTTGGGGTCAGTATCAAAGAAGTTCACTAACTAGATTTAATACACAGAATCTACCCTTGACAAAGCCAAAATGGGTTGGGTCAAGTGTATTGAAGGTCACCTATGTCCCTGTGGATAAGGTCATTGCCGATTCCTTCCCTACCCTTGCAGATAAGACTTTTTAGGCTTATAGGTCAATAGTTCTAGTTCTACATGTTGTGCATTGCATATCACAAATTTGATATTAATTTCTGAAGTATAGGTGATACATTTGTGGAAAAAGTAGTAAGATACCACGGTTGCAGTGCCTGGGGGAAGGCAAAACATGGCTGTATTGCAAATATGTGACATATTGTTAGATATGGGCCTACAGTTTATGTTTCCACATGTAACTTTATGTCATAGACAGGAAATGGTCAGTAGACAGCAGTAATGCATAATATTTACTTTTTCATAGCACAGCTAACAGTGGGTTTGAGCCATAGTTGGCAACGTGTTTGCACATGCGACATAGACATTTTCAATACTTTCCATATTTTGTGGAGTTAAGCAGTGTGCAAATACGAGCCGCACTGGTAAGGTCTGAGAGTTAGTACTGAGTCTAAAAAAACACACCTGGTGCTTAACCGACTCTGTGGCAGCAGGTGTAAATGCATTGACACATTTCTTTTTCAGCCCAGATGATACTGGGTTCTAATCCAGGTGTATCTAATACTTTTAAATACTTATAAATAAACACTGATAATACAATAACATGAATTCTTTATAGTTCATGTGTTGCTGTATGTTGGCATAGTGCAGCAGGGTTAAGCGGCATTATGCAGAGGTAACCACAGCATTTTGCCGCTGCTCAGCATTGTTGCACATTGATGGGTGATGCACACCTCCATGCAAACACAGAGTCCAAAAAGTGAAGGGATCCATTGCTTTTTCTGTTACTTATGTATGTTGTTTGTGATTCTATTTTTCAACCAGATTAAAAGTGTTAAAATGCGGTAGATATGAAAGTGGTGAAACAGGGAACAAGCAGTGGGAAAAACAAAGGGAAAGCAATACAGGAATGTGCAGGAGGGAGGTATGAGAGAACCACTGCTATCCATGTCTTTAACAGTATAAACTGAAAATATCTGCAGAATATTAACTGAATTTGGACTGTCACCTCCACAAAGAGGGATGACAACACAATCATGTTGTACAGCCAAATAGACCAAATCAAGTGTGTCAAGAAGACACATATGGTAAATGATGAGCTATGTACTGGACGATTTTTTTTTTTTTTTTTTTTTTTTTTTTTTTTTTTTTTTTTTTTTGTGGGACAGGTGCCCATTTTTTTTTTTAATTCAGTGAGAGAGGATTGCTGGGTAAGGGATGTAAGTATGTCTAGGTCAGGTAAGATGGGTAGGTGAGGAAGCAAATGCAAACATACAACACAAGCAAGACAAGAGACAGGGATGGAGATGGACACAAAAGATTGGGGGACACCATGGTTGGGTAACAGAGGGGACAAGGCAGGCTCATGCCTGTCAAGCTTGGAGACAGGGAGAATCGAGTTCTCACCCACTAGACTGTCATCACTTTCACCTTACTCTGCTGGTGGCTGGAGTGCTTGATGTCTCCTCCTATGGACCATGAGGAAGAGCAGCCTCTCCATCTGCGGTAGGAGTACACCGATGTTGTGGTGCATGACCTTATGCACTATCCCTGGCAACTCTCTGCGGGTAATGAAATCACCACCTCCACCACTGCTCCCCGGAGGGTACTACTGCACCAGCTTCTGGGGGAAGTACTACCTGAAGGTGCAGGTAGTGCAAGTGCAGCAGAAGCACTGCTTCCAGTTTGGCTCCTAGACGTGCTGTGCATCAGTGCTGGAGCTGGTGGAGCAGGGGCATGATGATCTACTGGGGCTGGCCTACCTCACTGTGCTGTGTAGCACTTAGTGATGTGGTACACATGGATGACATGGAGATATTTTGACGACACATAACAGAAAATAAAAAAAACAGAGATAAAAGCTGAGCTGAGAAAAAAAGAGATAAAATTAATACCATCATATGTGACAAACAATGCAGTAATACAATTATACAATTCTTTTATTTGAAGTATTACATTTAATTATACATCATAACAGATACCCACTACACTACAGATTGCTGAAAGTAATCCTTGATATGTGCATAAATTGCACATATGTGTGTTCCTGTTATACAGATTACAGTTTATAGCAGGACAATTGTACCACTGATATAAAGTTTTTAATTTAGTGTAAATATTAGTGAAGAAATGACAGTACTGTATAGTTGAGAATTGTGGTATATGAACCCAAAACCTCTGACTACAGTCTAATACTGGACTTTTACAACTGGTTTGTGCTACAGACCAATGCATGCAAACTTGCTTTTACAGTTGGGATATGAACGCTCAATTTCATACAACTCTAAAAAGACCAAAAAGGTATCTTTAACTTTTAATTCTAAAATAAGACTTCTCTTCTGCTGCATGCATACCACTTGCTTCCCTCAGTCTCTCCAGTCAAGCAGCATGAGCTTGCCTATTGAAGTCACGCTCACTGGCAGCTGTGGAAAGAAGAGAAAAGAAAAGAAGAGCATTATGCATACCAGTCTTGCCTATATCTACCTAAGCCATACAACTACTTTCTTATGGTCATACTAACATAGCTGTGGGATGTCCACAGTCTCAAACTCTCCCAACCAATGGTTGAGAGTATCCATTTTTCTTCTGCATAGGTCATTAAAACAATGCTTATACTGCTGTCCAGTGTGTGGGACACCAGTTGGACTGGATAAAGCTTGGGCCAAGCAATTCCACGCCCCAGACTTGCACTGGGAACCAGAAATGTTGCCCTGCAAAGCCTTTGACTGTGGTACTTTACCAAAAATCTAATAAATATCCTGGATTCTGGACACCCCACCTCTGTGCCCTAAATTTGAAACCTTCCCCTCTAATGCCAGGCATGTCTACCAGCCAAACTAGAGCAATGGAGACTGATGCTTTCCCACTAATTCCAGTTATCACATTTACTGGCAGTGCGCAAACCCGAGCAACAATGGAAAACGTGTTTGAGCAATGTCATGAATATAGCAGTAGTGCCAACCAGACTGGATTAAATCATTGCAACTGGAAGGTTCATCTGACACTTGGCCTTAGTCTGAGGGGTGTCTACAAATGTTGCCTGGAAATATATATTGGAGAATGTATGGTAACTGTTTGCAGACATGCACTGAGGGTATAAATGTAATGACCTGACACATTTGTTTTCACCTTTATCCAGTAAGAAAATTGATTTTTACACTGTGTGACTCAAACCTAGGCATAAGAGACAAAACATTTTCTTCCACAGCATTGATTTTCCATCTTTGCTGCAGAAGAAGTGCTGCTCAGACAGTCAGGAGTCACATACAAATATGTGTGAGTATGAGCCATTAAACATGTATGTGTGTGACCTGACATATAATTCATATCAACTCCACTATCTAAAATGTTATAAGTGAAAGTGAATACAACGGGAAGCGGAACAACAGTAAAAGTGCATGGAATATCCTATATTAGAAGCTAGGACCATGTGTATGGCAGTCCTAAACTTAAATATGTTGCCAAAGAATGTTGAAATAACACTTGCCTATTTTTCAGTTTATTGCTATACACTGCACTGTCACAGCAGTAACAAAAACGGTTGCATACCCTGTATTAGAAGCCAGGACCATCTGTACACCAGCCCTACACTTACACCTGCTGCCACAGGACAAATTACATGACCTTCCCCAATGTACTAATCATTCTTAAGATCTCTGTGTCATCTGCATCAGAACACCACTTAGTGGATTTGCAAGGTGCCCAACAAAATTAACTCTATGTATCTGGCTTCCGTTATTGGCTGTCTGCTTCCTAGGTGGCCCGGTAGCCCAGTCTGCACACTGCCATGATTCACACAAATAAGATAAGCACATCCAAACCTGACATACATTTTCCTCTTCTTCCAGTGATTGTGCTAAGTGCCTCACTGCCCCCCCCCCATAAATAAAACAAGAAAGGAAAGAAAAAAAGACCAAGAAGTTGAAACAAGGAAAAGCAATCTACTCAGAGGCAATCTCTGCCTAACATACAAAGCTATGTCAAACCCAGAGCTGTTGGACATGCTCCACATAAAGAAATCCCAATCCCTCCGAGCTACATGCTCTAGGGACCTAAACCTTGTCACCACAATAAACAGAACATGCTGGAGGGATAGATTCCTGTCTCAGAGACTTCCCATACTCTGGAACAAACTACCTATCTATATCAAACAAACCTCCTCATTAGCACTCTTCAAGAAAAATCTTGATGACTGGATGGGAGATAAGAAATTCACCCCGGGGATCACTTCTGTGGCTCTGCTTGACAGGGGCATAGGAAAATAATTTTCTTGGGTGGCAAAAGCCAGGGTACCATTTGGCTAGGCTTATATAGGCCCTAGGGCCAATAGCCTAGTACCTACCTATGACATACACACTAGAAAATGTTGGTTCACATGAGACATTTCTACATAGGTCTGGATTTGAACTCTCACTCCAATGAACCTTCAGAACACAGGAAGGGTGCCTTATCCCTGTTTGCCACACAAACAGCTTTGCAGCAGGGAAGTGACATCATTCTGCATACAACCAACTGCAACCTCATCGTTAGTAATATGAAACCAGACAACTGTTATTTGTACATTTATTTTTGGGTGGAGTGCACTACATGATCACACAACCAGTTATGACTACTGCTTGCAAATATACAGCTCTGTCTTACCTCACTGTGTTTGTTGGTCATTCTTCTCTTATCTGACCAGTAATCTGAGATGTACAGTCAGTAAGCCATTCTATATCAGTGGCCTTAAAATGTGTGAGGATATTAAATGGGAATATTATCTGCAGTTGTCAACAAATGAAGGGGAGGTTGAATGTTAATGAAAATAACATGTGAACTGTGTGCTGCTTACTTCCAATCTTGCATCTAACATTTTATAAGTCTAACCTGACACACCCACTGGATGTAGGGCAGCCTGCAGTGCTGTTGTATTTTCCATTATCAACCAGCAATCATTCACACTTGCGATCCATTAAAAACAAACACAGAGGGAGTGCCTGCACTTGTTTACATTTGCTACACAGAGCCAAGTGCTTGAAATTCAGCAATTCTAATCAGTTCACACTTAATTTGCATCTTCACCATGCTAACAGGTCTGAATCTACACCATACAAAACGGCAACTGTGTATCTAGGAAAACTGAAGGTAAGGAGACTTGTTTATTAGGAGAACACAGAAGAGAGGCTATTGCTTTGGGATATATCTGCACAGAGGATTACTGAACTTGAGAAGTTATGCTAGCATTTTGTCAGCTACATACTGCAATGATGGAATGTTATTAAGAAAAATCTGAAGCAAAGTCTTTTATACTTCTATCTCTATGCATTAGTTATAAGTGTACTGATGCCACGGGCATGTTTGTCAAGGCATTTCACAGGTATACATGATTGGCAATATCTTAAAATGGAATGTTCTGGGATAACTCTGTAGACAGGTTTCAGGGACAGTTCATTTATAACACTTTTAGCAGTGCAAAGATGGCTTGTTAGCAAAATGTGTCACTTGCCTGCTGTTTTGATGGGGGGGGGGGGCAAAGCTGCATTTCTGTTTTGGCACAAACAAGGATATTTTGCTATTGTTACTCTCCTTTTTTGCATCCAGCCTGTTGTTCATATTTCAAAAATCTAGACTATTTTATGTGGGTAATTAATGAGATGCTATGTTTTCTGTTTTATCTAGGAACAGTTATATTGTAGTTAAGTGATACTTATATGTATTATCCTTCTTTTGTCTCTTAGGAAACTAAGGACTATGCCACTCAGAAATCTATGTCCTTGAAGCCCACCCTTCACTGATGCTGAAAATCAGATTATTGTCTGCGCTTTTAGGCAACATGGTGCCTTCCTGCTTGAAAGGGGACAGGGAGACATGTCACTCAGAATGCAGACTTGGTGTCAGATTGTCGATGATGTTATAATGCTATGGGTAGCCATGACAGGACATATGAGCAGGTGCGCCATAGGGCCACTGACATGACCTCAACTGCACGAAGGAGAGCAACTGCAGTGGGCAATGATCGGATGTGTACCGGGGGGGGTCACCACTAACACCAAATGAAGAGTTCCTGTCCACCGTCAGGGATCCAGACAGCTTCCAGAAAAGTGAAGAACAGCATGTCCTCGACATTGGTGCTATTGTTTCAGGGACAGCAAGGATGCCCCAGGAAGAGCTTCCAGTTTGTTTTTTGTATCTCAGTTGCTAAATACTGTTGTACAACACCATCATTTAAATCAATATGTTAGCTCTGTTTCACAATTTTTTTTATAGGGGGATTGAAGATTGCTACAGTTAACAACACATTCTGATTGATTAGCTTAGGTTGGAGTAGTCATCCAAGTTCTTGTTGAAAGTACAGTTAATGGACATATATAAGGGGTAAAAGTATTACCCCCTGTGTTACTAGTAATTGTGATGATGTTGTCCTTACCTTTTGCTTAACTTCTTCCAGCACCACATACCCTCATCTGCAGATGGTAAGACAACCATTTTTATGTCAGTACTGATGAGCAATTCAAAGAAATATTTTAGTGTATGATGCTGATGTCAGGACTGTTGTGTGTATTGCTGTAATGTTTAATAGTGGCAACACTATTATTCTCTTAGCATATATTGGAGTATAGTAGTTTAGGTATTGATTGGTTTTCGGTTACTGGCAAAGGTACGTGCCTCCCCATAGTGCCTTTTTAGGCAATGTCATAACAACAAAATTCCCACAGTAAAAAAATGCCACTAGAGACAAACTCAGAGTCATGCTGCTTAATGCTAGGAGTCTACATCAGAAACTGCTGTGACTGGATGCACTCCTTACCTTGGAAGATGCCAATGTTTGTGCAGTCACAGAGAGATGGTTCAAGGCTGCAGAAATCACCCCGGCCATGCACGGCTATAATGCTGACACACAGTCAGACCTGAAAACCAGAGTGAAAAAAAAAAAAGGTGGAGGTGCATCCATCTTCATTAAACACAAATCCACCTCAAGACTGGTCAAACAATACGACTCCCTAGAGCTACTCCAAGTCCAACTAACTGTAGGTAAACCCCCCCCTTCCATACTACTATTAGCTACAGGTCACCCACCATGACCCACGAGAACCACACTGCCTACCTGGACCCACTTCCGTCACTCACTATACTGCCAAACACCTTGGTCATGGGTGATTTCAACTATCCTGTCATCAACTGGGAGTCATAGATAAGCACAAACACACTCGCCCTAAGATTCCTGGACTTAGTTAATACAAATGCTCTGGAACAGATAGTCTGCACTCCCACAAGGGGCTCGAATGTCCTAGACTTAGTACTCACCGGCATAGGGGGCCTCTGCACTACCCCCTGTGTGTAGCCCTCCCTGGTAAGGTGTGATCATAAATCAATGTCATTTGAAGTAACGATCATACCTGATCCCCCCAAGAGCAAAAAGGATGAAAGATTTCTCCAAAGCAAATTATAGCCTCCTAAGCAATGGCATAAATAGTTTCCAACCCCCCCCCCCGCTACCACTGTCAACAATGCCTCTTATACAGAGCTGTACACAAATGCCTTGTATAAACACCTATACAAATGTATAGACTCAGCTGTACCTGAATGGATCAAAACAAGGTCCTCACAAAAAAAAAAACAAGCCACCCTGGTGGACATCAAGCATAAATAGGCTATACAACAACAGGAAGAAAAAATGTCTAAGAGCAAATGGGAAGTGGCTCAGCAGAGGAATGACACCCTCCACAGCTTGAACAAGCAAATTATACATCTTGTAAAGTCCTCTAAACTGAATTATGAAGCTAAACTAGCTAAAGATAAACACAAGGCATGTTTTAGCTACATCAGAAATCTAAAAGGGAAGGTCCAGCTTTTTGCTGAACTAGCACTGGATGGTACCACTCATACTCACCCTGAGGACATTGCCAACCTGCTATAAGACAAATATGGCACAAGCTTCACCCTCTTATCTCCACCAGACATACCTCAAAGCATACCAGTCATGAGTCCTCTACCTAGTATCTCCAAAGAGCAAGTCATAACTGCACTCTCCATGGCCAAAAACACAGCCTCTATGGGACTGGATAACATCCCAGGCTGTCTCCTAAATGGTCTAAAAAAGGACCTAGCGGAACCACTTGGCACTCTCTTCAACCACAGTCTAAGTACTGGCTTTGTCCCAGCAGAGTGGAAAACAGCAACAGTTGTTCCTTTGCACAAAGTGGGTCCATCAGCCAATGCTGGGAACTATAGACCCATAAGCCTAACCAGCCTTATCTGCAAGGCCACTGAGAGAACCATCATGGACCTTATCAACAAAGACATAGGTGACCTACAAACTCTTGACCCGACCAATCTGGCTTCATTATGGGTAAATCATGCTTATTAAACCTGGTGGCCGAGAATGCCACCAAAGTCTTGTATGAAGGTAAAAAGTACATACAGCCTATCTTAACTTAGCCAAGGTTTTTGACACAATCCCCCACTCAGGTATCATTGAGGAATTCACCCAGCTGGGAATTAACCCATATGTCATTAGATGGGTAGCCAACTGGCTCACCAACAGAAAGCATACAGTCAAAGTTGGGGATTCCACCTCTACCAACAGACTAGTTGTCAGTGGTGTACCACAAGGATCTGTGCTGGGCACCCTACTGTTTGGAATCTATTTCTCATAAGTCCAAGAGAAAATAGACATGGCTTACCAAGTTCACTGATGACTGCAAACTGGGTACAGTCATTGAGTCCCCCAAAGATACTGACGTACTACAAAAAGAGTGTATACAGACAAATGAATGGTGCTAAAGCCATGGACAAACTAAATGCAAAAAAATGCATTATTATCCCTTTTGTCAAAGGGGAAGTCCCTGCAAATTACAATATTAACAGTAACCCCTTAGGTCAAACCCTGTGGTGAGAGATCTGGGAACACAGGTTGATAGCAACCTTAACTTCAATCACCATGTGTCCACAGTGGTAAGGAAGGCCTTCTATGTTGCACATCTCATAAGTAAGGGCATTGTACCCAGAGCTAAGGATCTTATAACTCTGCTGCCCTCATCAGACCACCAACAGAGTACAATTCTCCCTTCTGTATGTACCTCATCAGACACCTGCAGCAGCTGGACAGACCTCAGAGGTTTCTCACCAAGAAAATTCAGAGCCTTCAACACATGACCTACATGGACAGACTGAGGGCCCTGTCACTGTAGTCTGTATCTTACAGGCTACTGAGAGGTGACTTGTGCCTGGCCTACAGAGCAGTCTCTGACCCTGTCCTAATGGAAATGCTGCACATCTGCAAGTCAAATGGGACAGGATTCACTTGCTCTAGGGATCTTAACCTAGCCTGTAACATTAGCAGGACATACTGGAGAGACAGATATGTCTCCCAGAGATTGCCACTCCTCTGGGACAAACTCCCAATTCTTGCAAAACAGAGCTCCTCAATGAACCTATTTATGTATAAGTTAGACAACTGGGTGGCAGACCATAAACTTACTTCGGCAGTGTCACCTATGTCCCTGTTGGATAACGGCAGTTGGTGCTGATCATAGACTCGTGCTGCAAATACAGACCATACAACATGGTCAATAAGGGAACAAGGATATAACATGGCTAGGCTTATAAAGGTCCTAGGGCCAATAGCCTAGTAACCTCCTATGAACCTATAATTGTTCCTGTGTTTGTTGCTTATTATCACAGGTGATCCTGACAGTGAAAGTGTGGGACTTCTACCACTTGATGTCAGAGTATCAGCAGACTCTGATAATGGTGGTGGCCAAACAGATGCACTGTTGGGGGTGCAGGGGCTGAATCTGACACCGAGGTTGACATACAGCCATCCCCATAAAATTCCATCAGACACAGCCAGTAGGCCTACACCTACCCATTCCAGTCAGCCCTCAAATATTGGGCAGGTGGAAGGTGAGACAATTGATCAGGGAAGTGTGGTTACTCCGGCTTCAGTGCCTGCTGACTCTGGCCATAGCTAAAGTGTGGGTGAGGCACCCCAAAAGAGGATTTTTCGAGGTCTTCGGAGGAGGCCTGCTGTCCATTCCTCACCTGACCCAGGAGTCTCTTCCAGTGCCACTCAACATATCTTTAGGGCTGTCATGCGTACTTCCCAACCCGAAAACATCAAAAATCTGGACAAGGGCCATGAAAAACAGGTACAAATCGGTATACTGATTAACATAAAAATTGCATACATATTTATGTAACCACGCCCACTCCAATGGAATTATGGGATATCAACTTTCAAACGCAAACTGAAGAACAGACAACAGAACTATGGCCCCCTTGCCTAATATTACTTATCTCATTAGTCCAGTCATTAATATATGTAACAACAGTTCTCCAAGCCATGCCACTTACACGAGTGCAATCATCAGCAACTAGAAGATTTATACTACTTTCACCACCTGCACATTACATTCGATTCTTTATTCAGCAAAAGCTAACAGAAGGAAACAACATTCTGCTCAATTACAGGGGAGGGTACCATCAAGAAGCTAATAAATTACCCAAGAAATAGCAAATCAGACTACGTGAGTTTCCTACAGGTATTTAAAACCGTCAAGTTTTTTAAACCAGAACAATGATTAAGTTGTCAAGATTATGCTAACAAGTCATCATCAAAAACTAGCAAAATAATATAACAATAACTTTATCCGTTAAGTGGCAGCATTATTGATCACAAGAATTTAGAAAGACGACTTCTCCTTCTCAAATGACTAATTCAGTGCAGCAGGAAAAACAGCTGAGGAGGATATATAAGTGTTCCTGATGCAGACAATTAACCACTTATTATTTAACACAGAAAATCCTTTTCTAAGTTTCATTTAAGCTAAAATACTCTATCGGTATGACTTAAATAGCAGTTGCTATTGTTAGTCATTTATTCAGCAGAAGCAACTGACTTTATAGCATGGAAATTATTATTTATTGAATGTTATATATGTAGCTATGATTATGAATTACTTCAGTTAAAGTGTAATAGTATACACAATTTGAACAACTCTTTGCAGGCATACTACAGTCATGTGAATGAGATGTTTATGTATGCAAGTGTGTACTGGGCAGTGCTTGGTTTTGTGTGTGCCTTCCACAGCTACAGAGCATGATTTTTCATAAACAAATAATAAGAAGGAGAAAATGTAGCATATGGGCTGCAAAGCCTTTTGGATAAAGTTTAGATCCCATCAGCTCCTCATTGCATACATTAGCTGTAAGTTCCTTCTACATGAGCCACTGAAAACCAGAATTCATGAGAAACACGTACAAGACAAAAGGTCATTGCAGATTGCACCTTGTATATTATGAAAGTGGTCACCTTGTACAGAAGTGACTTTCAAATGACATAAGGGCAATGTGACAAGATTCAGAGTGTCAGTGTGTAAACACAGCAAATGGTATGCATTCAGAGTAGGACTGTTCAGCAAATGGGAGTTATGCATAGCAGAAACTGTCTGACATGAGTTTTTGTACATCACTGAAAGTAATAGCTCATTCAAGTTTTATCCCATATGAGTTTTAGATCACTAGCACTACATTCATCATATAACATGCAGAATTGGTTATTTGTGTGTGTGTTTTATATTTATATTTACAAATACTGCACAAAATTAACCAAGTAAGGCATAACAAGGCTTACTCAAACTATACCACGCTTTGCATTTATTAACAGCTACCAATGTATTTTTTTTCATAGTAGTTTGATTAGCAATAGCATTCGTTTTACTTCAAACACCTCAAACATAGAAGACAAGAAGTTTTTTTTCATGATTTTTAAAATTTCTGTGACAAGCAATGAATTTACAAACTACAAAGAAAAATCTACACACACACACACACACACACACACACACACACACACACACACACACACACACACACACGCACACGCACACATGCACACACACACCATAATTCCCTTGCAGCATAAGTGGACTATCACTATCTAATAAAATAAATAATGAACCTGAAATGAATATCAATATAACCCCAAATTCCCTTGCACCTTCATTCCCTGACCGGAGACAAACCAGATTCCCTTCCCTTGCTGCAGCGCCAGCTTGTAGTAATAAATTAATGAACCACTGTAAAGCAGCAACCAAGATATGCTCTGCTCTCTGTCAGTTAAGAACCAACAGGCTTGCCTCTAGCCCAGTTAACAACTTATCAGAGTTCTGTTCTTATCTGAAAGAATTCCTACCTTCATAACAGATCACACAGAAAAAGTTATACTTTTGGTATGTAATATAATTACCTCTAAACATGTTGCATTATATGGTGACTGGTTTAGATGGTTTTACACAGTCTGACTCTGAACACCTCACACAGTTTAACGGTTTTCCGTTTATCCAGCATGCAGTTGCTAAATGGTTTATCGACCATTATTAAACAAAGCTTCTGCAAGTTCTGCTAGCTTTTTGGTGCTGAATTAACCTGGTTTAACAATGAAGAGATGCAATTATACCCTGCACACTATGATTTACTGAAGTTAGAATATGTTGCTGCCCTCTTTGTCCTTTTGCCTTCCCCTCCTGGAAAAAACATAGTTTAATGCGCACAACTATTTTATTTGCACCATACATCCATACATTGAATTACATTGCTCTTTCGCATATGAAAACGTCCTGGAGCAGCCAGAAATGCTTGCATGTTACCCTCGGAGTCAAGCCCAATTCCGACAGGCTGTTCACAGTGCTGACGTCATCATGCATGTGATGATGTTAGGTCAAACTGTGAAAAACAAAATAAAAAAAGCTGGGAAAATTGGAAATTAAGGAGTGCCACTCGGGAATCATGGCACCCCATTATTTGGACATTAAAACCAGTAAAAAACAAGAAATTCGGTACAGTTGAGAGGTATGCTGTCATGGAGGCACAGGCATTTTCTCATTGGTGCTCCACAGAAATGCTTAGAATTATAGATGTGGCACAACCTAACATGCGGGACTGCCTCCAGTGTTGCCGATTCAATTAATCGGATGAATGACGCATTGGAATGAGGGGTGTCTGTGATGGAATGTTGGCTGGGAGGGGGTCAGCCACATCATCTGCCGTTACTCAATGTGGCCATGCCCGATCATGCTCCCATAGGGGCAGTACTTCCACTGCTCCATTAGTCCAGACATGATAGGCCATGGGGGTTGTGGTACTGGGTGTCCTCTTGAGGGGAGCTTATTCAGCAGACATCAGTCATGTTCATGTAGCAGCACTGCAGCTGACCATGGGTATAGACATGTCAGTGCAACTCCTGGAAGAGCCAGTTCTTGTGGTCAGAGATGGCAATGATGATCTGCCACCGATTCTGTGCACAGCTCACATCTGTCTGACATACCAAGATGTAGAGCCAGTATAGAGCTTGGCTGTGTTCATGTAGACACTCACACACCAATTTCACCTGGAGGACCCCTACAGACACACCCACAACAGTTACATGGTTCAGCCATGCAGCTCAAAACTCATTTTGTCTCACTGGCCATTTGTTGGTTTATCCAAATGTCTGCCTGCTTCTCCTATTAACTCACACACTCACCAACCATTTGTGTCAGCCTAGGCTTTGTGCTCCCCACAACACCCTGTGCAAGTGATAACTGTGCCATATCCCTGTTTTGTATCTTTTGAATTCAGGGATACATAAGCTTTGTGTCTGATTCTCAGGGTGCATGGCTGACTTAGTGCTTAGTATATCTGCATTTGTAATGTTGAACTGGTAATTGTACCTTTGACTAATACTGGCCTTAGAATGTTAGACAGCTTTTAACATCAAAATTTTCCAACTTTGCTGTGAATGATCTTGTGAGGGCTGTGAAGTCTGAAACTGAAATGCATATCTTTACTTTTTAAATTCTTTTTTTAATGATTTTCCAATACAAATGTAAGGTGGTAAACTGAAGGCATGCAGTGACCATCACTACTTTTGAGTGGTACGACTGTATGAATCTTTGATGCATGAGGCCTACTAGTTAGTACTGTCACATGGTAAGGTCACTTCTGTGCAAATCTCCCACCCTTTACTTGCTTACATTATCAAGTAATGAAATGCAAGGATATGCCATTTGTTCATATTATTACACTATACATTCCAGGTTCAACACTTACCTTGTAAATCCAGCAATTGCAAGAGTTTTAGATCAGGGCTGATTCTGTTTGATGCAAGCAGTACACAGCCAATACAAGGAGAGGTAAAGGTTGTGAGCATTGCCTGGCATCAATGTTACTATATGTATGTGCATAGGAGGAAGGTTTTAGCCCCTTAGGTGATGAGTGAGTGTGCTATGTGCTGTCTCTTAGCCAAAGTGACAGCATATTGAGCAAGCTTATGTCTGCCTACACCCAAAGCAGCTGGTGTTTCCCCTCTGACTCATCTGCCTGTGGCTGTGGTGACCTTGGCATTGGTGGTGGGATGTGTGTTCCTTCCCCTTGCTGATTCTGCTGCAGCTGTTTTCTAATAGTCCCACCAGGGGTACCAATATTCTAGACCTGGTCATTACCAACACGGGAGACTGATGCTCCACACCAGTGGTCAACCCCTCGTTGGTCAGATCACACCATAAGCTAATCACCGTTGACATCCACATCCCACCTCCACCCCCCTTTAAGGAAACGTCCGTAAAAAACTTCTCCAAAGCCAACTTCATGCTTCTCAAGTCAGAAGTAACAAACTTTATGACACCCATGCAGATGGGAACTGGAGGTTCAACTGCTGAATCCTACACTAAGGTGCTGTACGAGCACATTCACTCGTGCATGGACCGAGCCATCCCAAATAGAACCAAGATGCTGCCCTCTAAAAACAGGAAGCCAATCTGGGGGTCCCCTGCCATAAACAAGCTGTACAACAGAAGGAAGAAACTGTTGCAAAAAAGAGAAAGAACCCAGGATTCAAAAAAACTCCCTCACCAGCCTCAGTAGAAAGCTGAGATCCCTCATGAAATCTTCCAAAGCTAGTTACGAAAACAAAATTGCCAAAGATTCCGAAGACAACCATAAGGCATTCTATAGCTATGTCAAGAATCTAAATGGCAATACTCAGATCTGCTCTGAGCTACAGCAGAATGGCACATGACACTAGATATACTGATCCCAAGGATATTGCCAACATCTTGGAAGATAGATTCAGTACCAAATTCACCCCCTCTCACCGTCTCAATACCGAAAGAATGCCAAATTCTGGTAATCATGGCCACTCAGGTAAAAAACGCACTCTCCAAAGCCAAGAATACAGCATCCATGGGACCAGACAACATCCCGGGCTGTGTACTGCATGAACTACAAAATGAACTGGCACCTCACCTATGTGTCATGTTAAATCATAGCCTCACCTCTGGCTTTGTGCCCACAGTGTGGCACACAGCTACAATCATCCTACTCAAAAGGGGGGAATCCACTTTGGATCCTAGGAACTACCGTCCCATCAGTATGATAAGCCTGATCTGCAAGGCCATGGAACGTATTATCATAGAACTTATAAACAAAGACACTGGCAACCCTCAAACACTGGACACCACCCAGTTTGGGTTTGTGAAGGGCTGATCTTGCCTCCTGAACCTGATTGACTTCTTCGAATCAGTCTCCAGAGCTGTGGACGAGGGTAAGATGGTTCACAAAGCCTACTTAGACCTCGTCAAGGCTTTCGGCACTATCCCTCACTCTGGAATCATAGATAAACTTACTAAGCTGGGCATTAATCCCTACATCACTTGATGGGTTGCAAACTGGCTTACTGACAGAACTCATACTGTAAAAGTAGCCGACTCCAAATCCAGCTCCAGACAAGTGGTGTACCACAGGGTTCTGTCCTGGGACCACTCTTGTTTGGCATCTACTTCTCTGAACTACAAGCCAACACAAAGGGACTCTGGCTTACAAAGTGCGCAGATGACTGTAAGCTGGGAGACATTATTGAATCCTCAAATGATGTGGATATACTACAAAAGGGCTTTACCGGAACAAATCCCTGGTGCTAGAGCCATGTGCTCAAGCTAAATGCCAAAAAATGTATAGTTGTCCCCTTTGGGAAAAATCATGTACCTGTGAACTACCACATAGGTGGCAGTACACTAAACACCGAAAGTTTGATAAGAGACCTAGGGATACAGGCGGACAGTGGTCTCATCTTTGATAACCACACAGCCTCAACAGTTACAAAATCCTTCTACATGGCACACCTCATCACGAAGGGATTTTCATCCAGAAAAACAGAGGTCATTGTCCCTCTGTACTCATCACTCATTAGACCCATTATAGAATACAATGCCCCGTTTGGTATGTACCTCTCAAGACATCTGCAACAACTAGAAAGGCCACAGAAATACCTCACAAAAAGAATCACAGGCCTAATGCAGATGCCTTATGCTGACTGTCTAAATAAATTACAGCTATACTCTGTTGCATATCGCCTACTCAGAGGCGATCTCTGCCTAACATACAAGGCCATGTCAAACCCAGAGTTGTTGGACATGCTACACTTAAAGAAATCCCAATCCATCCGAGCCACATGCTCCAGGAAGCTTAACCTTGTCATCACGATGAATAGAACATGCTGGAGGGATAGGTTCCTGACCCAGAGATTCCCCATACTCTGGAATAGGCTGCCCATACATGTCAGGCAGAGAGCCTCAATGGCCCTCTTCAAGAGGAACCTTGATGATTGGATGGGAGATATGAAATTCACCCCGGGGATCACATCAGTAGCTCTGCTAGACAGTGGTCCAGGAAAGTAAATATTTGTGGGAAGCAATAGCCAGGGAATCTTTATGGCTACTTGTATAGGCCCTAGGGCTGATAGCCTAGTACCTACCCATGAACCTATGAATGTTGTTGTGTAGCATTACACATACTGTGAATATTTCAGTACATGTCTGTGTATTGTACTGCAGGGCTCCCCCAGATGTGTCTAGGCAACCAAACCATGACTTCAGCAGCCCACACACACACACACACACACACACACACACACACACTATGATATTTCTGATCTGAGCGTGTGCCTCCTTATGGGATTCTTCAGCAGGTGTGCGTGCATTTCTGATGGGTGTCATCAGCTACAGTTCCAGTGCATAACCTTCATCCTCCAATAAATGACCTGTGGGATATCCCCCCTAGCGAATATCTGATACAGATGGGAGGTGTGCCAGATATGTTAGTCTTGGTAACTAACATGGTTGCCAGCACACACTTTCAAGATGATTCCCTTGGTATTACATATGACTTGGCAGTTAACAGAGTGGAAGTCCTTTCGATTTGTGTAGAGCCTTCCCTGCTTCCTGGATGGTGCCTTAATTTCTGTGTGTGTGGAATCTATGGCACCCAGTACTTCAGGGTAGTGTGCTACAGGGTAGAACTCCTGCAGATTTCTGGCCCTATCCTCTGGAGTATTGAGAAAATATATGTGGTCACTGGCATGTTGGAACATAGCATTCAAGAACTGATGTAGGATCCTGGATGCTGATGGCTGTGACACCCCCAGTATATCCCCTGTTGGTCTGTGAAAGGTACCTGTAGCTAAGATTTTAAGTGCTACACATAACTTTGTCTCCACTGGGATGGGTTCCCCTTGGTTTGCCCTGGTTTTGAGTTGAGTATGACAGAGTCTGCAGGGTTTCTGTAGTGTGTCTCTGTCCACCCTGTAGTGCTCTACAATTTCCACTTCATGCAGATTGTGATGAGTTAAATGAGGTCTGAAAGCTCTTCACCTTCTTGGCCGTGGTCTATTAGCAGCAGCAGCATAGACTTCAGCCTGTTGCACATACACACAAATTACAGCAACAGGAGCCCCTGACACTGTTTTCTGCACAGACTTCTTTGCATGGCTGTATTCCAATAGGTTTGGAATTCACAGGGAAAACAGCACTGAGTCTACATGGTTGGTTTATAGCTTGCTGAATAGCTCCTCTATCTTGGATAGGTTAACTAGCATACAATTCTGTGCTTATGCTGTAATTTGCATGCCACAGTGTTTACCTTGTTTGTGCGGTACTGCACGCTACTTACTGAATTCAAAGCGGTGCTTGACCATGTGCGAGTTGCGGCACTACGTGCACACGGTGTAAACAGACCATGTAGCCTTTAGTGTTACTCCTGATTAGGTAATGGCTTCTATAGTTTCTTAAAAACAGACTCTTCAACTATAAGTTCAGCTTTGTTCCACAGGAATTGCCTACTCAGCTTTTAACAGCACTCTGCAGGCCCATGCGTATGAGCACACATACTTATATGCACAGTCATGTGCACACACACACAAACACTAACACTAACACTAACACAATAACGATCTGTTTATATTTCTTTACTTTGCTGGTTTGACAATGGCAAAAGGCTGTACTCTAGCATACAGTTAAATCTTACAACAAAATCACTGCCTAAAAGTATTTTGGGATAGCAATCCTGTGGCACTTTTTCTAAAATGTGCAAACACATACACATGCACGCAGAGACAGAGAAATACGTAAATATGTAAATAGATAAATCTGGTATGGAAAGAGTAACAGTACAATAAAAAATAATGCCACTTACCCAGTACTCAAGTATAACATAGCAGCAGCAGCAGCTGTGCAACTTAGGTGTAAATCACTCTGGTAAAACAATACTGTACCTGTAAAAACAACATTAAGGCACTATTTTCTTGAAAACTGTTACGAAATCCAGGATTGGTCTTTTGCTAATTACAAGTTCTACTGTACGCATGATAATCTCTCCTGCATTAGCAGGTAAAGACAGGAAAGCTGCTGTCTTTGTCATCCAGCGCCCCTTTTTTATGGTTAAATGATGATATATGATCCATTGATATGATTAGCATGGAATTTAAAGTCAATGACTGTGTTAGCCAGCATAAGCAGTTATGGAAATGTATTCAAAACAGCCATTAACTCTTTCCAATTATGTCTTTAACGTATTGTGGCTATTATTTTTTTCAGTGAAATTGGATACCTGAAATTTGGTACACAGTTCTAAGTTAATTACAAGTTTGAGCATCAAAACGTTGTCTCTGCGGTTTTTCCCTTTTTATTTATTTATTTAACAAAGCCTTAAAGTTCTTGTTTTTGCAACTCTTAACTTAGTTCTTGAAAATTATGGAACCTACTAATGCAGACAGTGCTGAATGTGGAGATTTGACAGCAGGGCTGGCCACAGCAATTAAGGGGACCAATTTGGACCACTTCGGTGGGACTCCTCAGCTGATGCTGTCCATGTACCACCCAAACCTTCTTTCCCTGCTGCCTTTCTGGATTTGAGACAATTTCATTTCACTTCCCAGGAATATCTGCTATTACTGGATATAAAAAATGAAGCAGTCTGTTTATTAGCTAATATTTTATCGCAGGACATATTAAAACATATGTGAACTACTGGATTCCAGCACTATCCCAGATCCAACATTTGCTACAGTTCCTCTCTATCTTTAGGTCTGCCTAACTCACTCAGGCTCACTACAGAGGGTTTGATGGATTACTGAGGCCTTGTGTCTATATGGTACTTCACCAGGTGGATGCACCCTGCCTTACCTGTGAACATTTCCCAAACTCCTATAGTACTATTCCTGCTGCTTGACCCTGGGCAGAAGAGACCTGCACACTCCCCACCCCTCCCTCGCCTGGCGTTTCTTTTTTATCATTGTTCTCTTTTCTCTCTCCTTTCCCTTCTTCCCTCATTTGAATCAAGCCTTACTATTCTTTACATTTCATATCCAACAATACATTACTATAAATACTTTGTTTTTGTGAATTATTTTATTTATAGGAACATTATACTCTATGATGTTATGACAGTGGACAGGTACTCTTCTTACTGATGTTACTGACTGAATTCCTCTATCACATCTACTTCTGACTATGTCCATTCATGCTACATATTATCCTGACTTAAACCTCTCTTTATGGTTGCTCTTACATTAACACTGTTGCACTGATTAAAGTTCATTATTTCTTTGGTTGCATTTCAGCTGTGCTGAGCCTGAAAATAGTCTATGCCGAGAAGTACTCTACTTTGATTAAAAAACTTTAAATAAATAAAATAAATAAATAAAAAATCGTTGTTAAATTAAGTACTCTATACTTTCCATCATCTTCGACAGGAGATTGTGGACAATACCGAGCACACCATGCTACTTAAATGCTGGCCCTTTTTGAAACATAAAACCTGGTAAAATCTTGTGAACCATCACTGTCCTCAGTCCTTGCCCAATGTTCACAGATGCCAGAAAGTACTGCACAACTGAATTACTGGGTATCTGCTTAACGGTTGTGGAAAGAATGAACGCTTGAAAAATAACATCAAACATTTTTGTCCTCCATTTTACATTCCCATCTTACTTTACCCCTTTCTTTCTTCACGGGCTTCTAATCAGCTACTGCACATGCTCTGAATGGTTGGAGTTTCTTCCCAGTCAATCCTCAACGTTGTAACCATTAATGTGCTTTCATAAAACCACATAAAACAGCTCAGCTTCCTCAGAATCCTTAATAAAACTAACAGTAATAACAACAGGCATCTCCTAAGCAATGGCATTGTTCACACACCACATCACTTATAACTATTTCTGAAAGTTTATTATTTACTTATTTAACCATTTGTTAAACTGGGTAGATGAGATAATGCATGTAGATCTTTTCCAGCCACATAAAAGATCACAAGGAAATGGGAAGAATTATATGCAGGGATAATTTAGACTAGTTACTGAGTATCATGTTCTGGCAGGTTGCAGCATACCTGTCAATTGTCCCTAGTTTTCAGGGACGTCCCTGATATTGACTCAAATTTTAGCTCTGTCTCTCTTAATCCCTCCAAAAACAAGTGACTGTTGGAGAAAAGGTGCTGAATTACATTTAATAAACCATGGCAATAATTAGAGTTATAGACTTCTTTTACTTCAGAAAGTATATATTAATTCACCTCCTATTATTCTGTCAATGTCTCAGGTTAACAGTACTAATATTTTAAAAGTGTCTCTGGTTGTCCCTGATAAATTGAGAGCTGTAAGTTGGAGGAAATCAGAATGCCTTAAGAAAATCTACATGAAAGCAGGGAGAATATGCAAAACCCACACAGTTTCTTCCGGTTTTTATAACACACACCCACCTTAAACTCTTCTCCAGTCCAGTCCAACAGTTTTCTAGCTTTAAGTTTCTGCTTGGCTGTCACATTTTGTATAAGACTAGGAGTCTCTGATATACGTGTAGCACATTTATAAGTCAAATTGTTTCTGTTACTGTTTGTTCCCACTTACAAGCAAGTGAATCCGGTTTTCTATGTACTTCTACCTTCCAACACTCAGTACATACAACACCTGTTTCTGCTCTGAGGGTTTCTCTTACTCCTATCCTAGACTGTAGCAAGAATTTCTCTGTCATACTGTTGAATTGGTAACATTCTGTCACAAGTCTTATTGATCAGAAGTTACCTCACATAACAGCATTTTTTAATTCTTATTATTCCACAGTTACATCTTTATTCACTAGCAACTGATCATAAACCCCATGTCAGCACAAGAAGACAGTACTTCTCTATCAGTCGCCATGTTAAGCCTTGTCTTGTTATCTTCTGAGACAGTAAATGCAGCAATACACAAAACCAGATGGTTGAGCACTCAGCAACAGCAGCTAGCACTGAAAGTCAAACAAGAAGCGTGAAGAAGCAGTTACTATAGCACTATAGCAGTAACACATGGCTGGATGTGGGTAATGTTGGATTTACCCACACTTGGCATGGTTTGGTCATGAGGGCAAAGCATTACCCGCACCCAGCCATGAATTATTGCTACGATACAATGACATTACTTGAAAAAAAAATTACTTACTTTTCTTAAATGTTTTTGTATAATGGCACCACAGTGTTCTGGTACACTGGGGCTTTCCTTGATGTACTACTCATACGTATGGGATGTACATTCACATTCTTACGCAAAATATCAGTGCCTTGGAAAGGAAGCAACAGAGAAAGGAAGATCTCCATTACTTTTTTTTTTTAAATAAAGTTTGAAATCTGGACACCAGAGTTACAAGAGAGACAGGGCAGAAATACAAGGATAATCAGATATGTTTCTTTAGTTTTGCATAACATACCTGATTTTCCTTGTATTTTCTCTGTCCTGTCTCACTCATACCTCTGAACTGTCAGAGTCTCAAAGTCTTTTTTTTTTTTTTTTTTTTTTTTTTTTTTTTTTTTAAAACTCAAGAAAACTGGAAAGCTCCATTGCATATATTAATAAAAGAAAGTCTGGGTGACCGGACTTTTTTCTATTGGTATATGCTCGATTTACAACAGAGATGCTGTCTGGGTGGCCCAATCAGCGTGCACATTTTTAAATGTAAATGACCTGTCATTGTATAATAATAATTGTGCAATAAGTGCTCATTACTATTCAAAAACAAGCACACTGACTGGACAGTGCAACTAGCATACCTGTTGTAAATCAAGCACATAACAAAAGAAAAATAGTCCAGCCACTGAAGTACCATAGAGCAGTGAGGCTTTCTATTGGCATATGTTGAGGGACAGAGCAAAATATAAGAAAACTCAAGTACATGTTGCAAAACTAAAACAGAAACCTGACTGATTTTCCCTATATGTGTACACTGTCCCTTTCAACACTGTCCCTTTCAAATCACTATTTTTTAATAGTAAACAAAAAAAAAACAAAAAAGGCAGCAGCAATGGAGATTCTTTTTTTCTCCATTACTTCTCCTACAGTGATTTGTTGTGCAAGTGCAGAAACATAAGGGTAGACAATGCAGAAGAAGACTGAAGTGCTCCTATACAAATATATTATTTATGAAAGGCAAGCAATTTCCTTCTTAAAGAATGTAATTGTACAACAGCAATAATCCACTCCTCTTTATGGGTATATTAGGATTTACCCACAGTTGGCTTTGTTTAATCACTTGGGTAAAACTACCAGAAGGAAAATGCCTTACAGTTTGCTGTAATGTCTTTCAGCCAAATCCCCGGAACAATTAAGACATAATGACTCTGTCATAACCTAGCGCGGGGCCCCCTGAGGGAGCAAGGTCTCATTGGGCCAAATAGATCCAACTGGCCTATGACCAGCCCTGTTTGGTAGGGAAGTTGCATGAGATATTCTAAAGCGGTTGATCTCCTTTTAAATTTTCTGACAGCATGTTCACAGCTCTTTCAATGAAGCTTTTGTGTGTTGTGTTACATTATGCTCAAACATACTCCCTCCAAAATCACTCTGAGTAACAATATGATGCCACTTGTCTATCTTGTCCGAAAACATTAAACAGATAAATTGTTTCCAATTGTATTCAGCTATCAATCCAATGCATAAAGCTTATCTACATAACCCCACCCACTCTCTACAAGCAATGGTCTGAAAGAACTTTCAGCTATAGCCATTAAATTCTTTAACTCCACTTCCTTACAGGTTCTTAAATTCAGGAGTCATCATAAATATGTCATTTATCATTTCACATTACCAACACTAGGAATTCAGGAAATAAATTGACATCCCTTAGCCATCTTCAAGTAGTTTTTACACACTGGATTTTCTTCATAACAGGAGGCAACTAGCCTACTCAATCTAGTTTTTAGGTTATTTTTAACATGCTATATCCACTTCATCCCTCTCACCAACATTTGCTACAAACCACAATTAAAGTAGCAGACCTGTAAACATGGTTTAACTTAACTGTTTCCAACAAATTTTGCCACCCTGACCTTAGAAAAAAGCAAACTGGTACCAGTAACTGCAAGAGTGGTCCTTCAGCTATCATGGCTCCCCTTCTAAACTTACACCATGAATACTTCCCAGCTCTGACCACGTGTCTATAAATCACAATGTTTAATTAGTCTCTTAAATCTCAAGATCAAGGAGCTCTGACATTTACCAGGCCCTCCCTTACTTTAGCTTTAGATGAAAGAACCTTCATCAAGATTTCAACTGCTGCCTGACCCATCAATGTACAAGGGCTTTTCATCCAAAAAAAAGGAGGTCATTGTCTCACTGTACTCATCCCTCATTAGACCCATTATAGAGTATAATGCCCCATTTGGTATGTACCTCACAAGACATTTGCAACAGCTGGAAAGGCCACAGAAATACCTCACTAAAAGAATCACAGGCCTAAAGCAGATGCCATATGCTGACCATCTAAAAAAAACTTCAGCTACACTCTGTGGCATATCGTCTACTCAGAGGCGATCTCTGCTTAACATACAAGGCCATGTCAAACCCTGAGCTGTTGGACATGCTCCACTTAAAGAAATCCCAATCCCTCAGAGCCACATGCTCCAGGGATTTAAACTTTATCATCACAATGAACAAAACATGCTGGAGGGATAGGTTCCTGACCCAGAGACTCCCCGTACTCTGGAATAGACTGCCCATACATGTCAAGCAGAGCGCCTCATTGGCCCTCTTCAAAAGGAACCTGATGATTGGATGGGAGATAGGAAATTCACCCTGGGGATCATGTCAGTCACCCTGCTAGACATGGGCCCAGAGAAGTAAATATTGTGGGAAAAAATTTCCAGGGAATTGTTATGGCTAGGCTTGCATAGGCCTTAAGGCTGATAGCCTAGTGCCAACCTATGAACCTATGATTCTATACAATTCTGATCTACGCCTGCCTTGGAAGTTTATATATTCAGGGCTCCATTAACAATTACTGATATGCAGAATAGCAGGTTGTATATACAGTATACATTATAAAGCTGTGAACAGTTGTATGCATGGAGTAAAACATGAGCACTGCATTCCATGCACAGAATTCATACGGAGCCAACCTCCTTTCCATGTCATGTGTTTTTCAAGAATGCAGTAGCAGAGCACCAGCTGGGGCAGCAGCCGCATAAAACGCAAAAAGCTGTGGGATTCTAAGCACTGCAAACCCCCAACCTGCTTCGCTGCTAGCAACATATTAGAGCTGTCACCCCACAAGAAACTCCTATTAATTGGTAGGAAAATACCTACCAGAAAAGTTGTCCCCTATGGTGCAGGCAAGCATGGTACAACCCTGCCCTACCTACTCACACACTGATGCTGGCAAGCTCCCATCAACAGGTGATTGCAAAGGATTGAAGGAGGGTTGGGATAATGGTGAAGGTCTTTGCATCACAGAAACAAGGTACAGGGTTTGATTCTCACCTTTGGGTAACTGGCTAAGCTTAAAACAGTTCAAAAGGGCAGCTAGCCTACTACTTATCTATGAACCTGTGAACCAAAGCACCACAGATCCTCAGTACCATAACATGGTAATGACCACTGGTTTTCCCTCATGTCTAATAACTGTGATTTTTGACACTATTGAGTCTCAATCTAAACAGGTTCTCCACAGTCATTTTTATTATAGTGTAATCAATCTCTACTCTACCTGTAACAAACTAAATGCCTTTCTGCATTATACAGTTTAACATCTCCATTTCTTGTTATCTTCCATCTGCCTTATTTCCATCTATCCGCATCCACCTACAACTCAGATTCAAACCCCATGACTACCTCAGTCATCTGCATATCTAAGTACGTGTTGTGGTGCATCCTGGGTAAAAGACTTATAACCACTATTTTAAGCAATCGTTATACTCTTTCTTGGAACATCCGGCAAAGTATGGGAGAATCATCCACTTGTAGGCTAACTGAACTCCCTGCCCATCCCACACTGCTTGCCCCAATCTAGCAGTCACCTGACCTCCTCATATGTGTCATATACCCTGTATGCATAAACCACTTTACCCTGACATTACTATAATTCACTACATACATTCCTGAGCAGCTCCAATTTCAAATTACTGTTGCCTTCTCTCTTCTACATCCACCTCATAATTTCATCACATCCTCTTCATGCAGCCACTGTCCCAACAATGTTCCTTGTCTGACTATTTCAACTTATTTCTCAATAGTCATTCATTCATTCATTCACTCATTTATGTATGTCTGCTTCGTTTGCCAGGCTAGTCCTACTAGGTCTATGGCCTATCTTCAGACAAACCTAAGGAGGTATTCATATTGACTAGGGGAAATTTGGCCACATCACTGAGAAAATTCTCCACACTCATTGCTGACTAAATGAGAGAGAAAATTGTGCACCAACATGGAGCGGCTAAATATGGGGGAGGTGCCAGCAGAAATGTGTTGGTAATGATGACGAAAGTTTATTCAACGACTTGAAAGTTTACTGTGATTGAATTACATATAGAAATGTTGGTGGCTTTCTTAATCAAGTATCAACTAGATGATAAATCACCTGACCCTTCTACCACACCCATCACCCAATCTAACACACACCACGCACATAACACACCCCTACAACGTTTTGCTACCATCCCCCTTCCTACTACCCCACCCACACCCATATGCCTCCTAGTACCCCCTCAAAACAATACTTTCACACTCTCCATTCCCCATAACACAACCTTATTCCTACAACTAATAACCTCTGTCAAAATGATCCACACTCACTACTCCCACCACTACCCTTCTCCACTAATACTACTTCTCTTATGCATAGGTCTCTATATAATCTCCACCAGTAGCTCCTATCACTATTCAAACACAACTACAACAAATCCTCCACCTTACCCTTTATCACATCCAACACCCACAAACACACAGACCCACCCCAAATCTCACATAATTCATCCTTCTCCTAACCCCCCCGACCAGTACACTACATCCCAAACTCCAAAAAGCAACCCAGCTTCAAGTATCATTGTCAAATGGTTTCCATTACCAACATAGCAGCTCAGTTACTACTAGGAGCTGATATCCACTCCAACCCTGGCCCACTGTCTACCCCATAAACACAGATAACAACCACCTCTCATTTAAACACAAGCCCACTGACCTACTAATACTAAATCTGAATATCCGTAGTATCATGAACAAAATAGATGAGCTTCATTCAGCTATTTCTATATATAACCCCGACATAATGCTAATAACAGAGACATGGCTTAAGCCTCACATCAAAGTCAACTCTATATCCCCACCTGGCTTTAAAATTCTAAGTGTAGAGAAAGCACACAAAAGAGGTGATGGGATTGCCCTACTTTACAAATCCAACTTAAAGAATCAACTCCTGTAAAAAGAAGCCCCAAACTTAAAAAATGCTGAGACAATACTAGCCTCACTCCTCCTAAGCCAACACAAACATCTAAACTTACTCGGCATCTATATTCCAACAGCTGACAACATAAACACCCTAGAATCAATACTCCACTGGGCTTCCCACTCCCTCCCCCCATGAAACCATAGTCTTAGGAGATGTCAACATCGACTGGAACTCTATCCACTTGCCAACACACACCAACCACATTAACCTAAATAACTTGACCCAGCTCATTCAAACACCCACACGCATAGATAAGACCACCAAAAGGGAATCCATATTAGACTGGATCCTCACTAATCAGGCCAACACTGCCCAACAATGCGGTACACTACCCAATTCCCTCAGTGACCATAACCCAACCTTTATCCTTCAACACAAACTTACGTGTAACAACCCACCCTCACTACTACAACCCGTTCCCACAAGAACTTCCCCTCAGACATATTCACAGAAACATTACAGTCCTGTAACTGGACTCCCAACAAAAGCCTCCCACTGGACAATGCAGTAGAATACTTTAACTCCACATTCCTAAGGATCCTAAATCAACTAGCTCCAATCAAATCGATTAGAATATGTAGCAATCCTGCCTCCTGGTTACAAAAAAACACAAGGACCTTACTAAAACAAAGGGACAGAGCTTGGAAATCCTGGCAATAACATAAAACACCTACAACTAGACAAGCCTTTTTAGAACTTAGAAACAGGGCAAAAAAACAGATTAAAATAGACAAACGTAATCACTATTTATCCCTACAAAGAAAATATATTAACAACCCACAGA
The DNA here is from genome assembly GCF_019279795.1 of Protopterus annectens. Classification (NCBI taxonomy): domain Eukaryota; kingdom Metazoa; phylum Chordata; order Ceratodontiformes; family Protopteridae; genus Protopterus; species Protopterus annectens. Next base: position 467,998,729 of record NC_056742.1, read on the forward strand.
AATTCTGGGCTGCAGTGAACAATATCCTCCAACCCAGAAAAACCACCACACCACTACCAAATATAAAAGGCACTAACCTTGACATAGCTGCCAACTTCAACAACTACTTCAGCTCCTCCATACTGAAATACTTAAATGATTCAAACCCCACTACCCCCCCAAAAACTCTCAAAGCCCAACCAAACAACACCCCAGTCATCTTCCTTATCACTCAAACCAGTATCTATATTAACCATCCAAAAACTCCTTACAAAACTCAAACCAACTACCCTCGCTTGTTGACAACCTCCCAGCCGAATACCTCCAACTTGCATCTAGGGCCATCGCTTACCCAATCTCAATACTCAAGTAGATCCATTAATGAACACTACGTTCCATCCTTATGGAAAACCTCATACTTCATCTCCCTTCACAAAGGTGGCTCCTCCAACGATCTCTCTAACTACTGCCCACTTGCAGTCCTTTCACCCCTCTCAAAAATTCTAGAAAGATGTATCCATTACCAACTCCTCTCCTATCTACTCCCCAACAACCTGCTCTCTAAAACCCAACATGGATTTCAGCCACGTCATAGTACCACCACTGCCCTAATTAACTTCACCAACAGCATAAACTCATACAGAAATCAAGAGAAACATGTCTCAGCAACCTTCCTAGACCTATCCAAAGCATTTGACACAGTTTCCCACAATAAACTCCTATCCTCCCTCTCAGAACTCAACCTTGACAACTCTACCTTACAATGGTTCAGTACCTACTTAGATAACTGTTCTCAGTCTGTCAAATGGCTCAACTCCCTATCCCCCCACTCCCAGTCATGTGTGGCGTACCTCAGGACTCAATACTGGGCCCCTTCTCTTCAACATTTTTACAAATCAACTCCACTTAGCAACCACTAAAGTCGATATAGTCCAATACGCGTATGACACTACCCTAATCTGCTCTGCACCAAACATCCATCTCCTACAAATCCAAGCCCAAGAATCCATTTCAGAAACAGAAAACTGGCTAAACAATTCTTAGCTCATATTGAACCCTAAAAGAACACAACTAGTACTATTCCACACAATAAAGACTAATGACCACACCTTCTCCATTCTCTCTGCCAATAAGACCCTCATAACACCAGTTTCTGAGGCCAACTACTAGGTCTTATAATTGACCAAACCTTAAATACAGTAAACACATATCCCTAGCCATCTCACAAAAAGCTAGGATGCCTCTATTGTAGCAAAAAGTTCTGAATCCAGAGCTGCCATAGCCAGAACTCATCTCTTATTAACACTGCTCTATGCAACCCCAGTGTTAACAAATCTAAATAAAATTGACCTGAGCAAACTTTCAACATGTTACAACAAAATAGCTAGGTTTGCAACCAACGCTAAATCACGCTCTCACCACTGCCAATCCTTACAGAAACTAGACTGGCTAGAATTTCCAAACTTACTTCACTACCACCAGCTCAATGTAGCCATCAAATACTATATCACCCAGATAAAACCCCTGACCTAGTAGGCCTCCTAAACTTTTATAGCACCAACAGGGAACTACGATCCAGTAACAAAGCCCTAATTGAAGTCATTCCATATAAAAACAGCTCAGGGAATTCTCTATTCCCTAATGAAGTTGCAAAAACATGGAACACCCTACCACCAGACCTCAGGCTACTAAACCACACTACCACATTAAAAAAACTCCTTAAATTGCACCTTTACGGAAAACATTTATGTAACTGTAATGACCCTCCCTGAACCCACCTTATCCTAGACTATCATTCATTTGGTGGCCCTGATGTACATTGTTCCACTGACTCTAAGCTCTACCTAAGCAATTTTGTACATGTGTAAATATCTAGTAAATCTGTTAATTACTATGAAGTTCAATTATATCGTACTGTATTTCAATTGCATTTTGCTCTGTACTTTTGTTAAACTTTTATCTACTTTTTACTCTCTGTAACAATGTGGAGCTTTTCTCCCAAGACTCTACTGAAAACGGACACTTGTTGCCCATTCGGACTACCCTGGTAAACAAATGTTAAATAAATAAAATAAATAAGTGTTATCCTGGGGGGGGGTGGATAAATGTATACTGGAGACCCAAGAAATGACATCAAACACTGATAATGTGAATATACATCAAAGTGTTTCTTATTGAGGATCCCCAAGTAAAGCAGGAGCCGAAAAGGACTGTATACTTCTTAAGAGTGAAAACTGTGCAAGAGAAAACAAGCACCACAACGGGGAAAAGTGGGAAGCCAAGCGGCAGGACAATAGACAAATCCTATAGACTGTAGTGTGACTTAAGACTGAAACAGATTGTGTGATAGCAATATACAGTATAGGGAAAAGTGGTAATTCCTCTGGGATTTAAGTCTCAGGATGTGCATTCATTTATGCACTTGGGTAAAGAAATATTTTGTATCATTACATCTGAAAGTTCTATATAAGCAGAGAAGTTTATTTTAGCTCATCAAAAGAGGTCTCTGATTTGTTAACACTTTTGCAGGTATGAATATACAAATGTCTGTTGCCGCAGTTCATGACAGACATTTTTAAATTAATGACTTAATGGAATATTCTGAAAAAAGTGCATCAGATGATTCATTCAGTACACAAGATTACAGATGAAGGTGGTACATGGATTGAGATATGAGAAATTATTGTGTCATTTCATACTGCAAATCAAAAAAGTAAGAAACACCCTGCTGGGCCACTAACACAAACTACAAAGACAGGAGAACACAAACGTGATACAATTCCTTTAACATTTACTCAGGATTTTGGACTAACAGGAATTCTTCACTGGGAGTTACTAAACACTGACGTTAGATACTGTGCTTTAATATCACCTTGTGCCTAGAAAGGGAACAACATAATTTCTTTCAAATTAGCTAAAAAGACACTTGAAAAATGTCATTGCACAGTGGTATTTTTCAACTTATTAGCACCGTAGCGAACATCAGTACTTAATACCACCTAATGAATGAATCTTGTTAGCCTGATAGCTTGTGTAACTGTAAAACTTATGTTGGTCCAATAAAAAATATTATATCACCTCTGTGCTCCAGTGCCTTTGTGTTTTTATGGTAATCAAAAAGTGATTCAATGCACCAAGTGCAATTAATACTACAGGTAAATAAGGCAATCCCAATCTGATTTGTTTTTTAAGATAAGAATGTGTCTCACCTGGCAAACGAGAGTAACAAGCAGTAATGTTCACAGTGTGAGGAAACTAGGCAATGTGTGATAAAATGTACCAAATGTAGAAAGGGGGAGGCATGTATGTTTTTTATGGTGATGCCTATGAACACGGAAGTGAAATAAGGATATGAATGGAGATACAGAACCTGTAAGATATACAATGTCAGAAAACCAGGACTGAATGGAAATTAAATTTACAAAGTAATGAAGAAAATGAGACCGTAAAACAAATGGATGAATGGCTGCATACAGAAGAATTAGAAGAGGAATAAAATAAACCAAATGAAAAAATAATGCTATCTTAAGTAAAATATTAAGAAATAAAGGTGAAGGGCATTTTACAACTGTAGTACTTAATATGAAAAGCATAATATTAATGTGAGAAACTGGTAGTGCTATAATGGTGTAAGCAAAGACGTGCAAACATTATATGTTTGCTACATACAGTAATCGTGAAGCACAGGATAGAATTTGAAAAAACAAAACAAAAAAAAAATCATTTTTGTTTGGGGGGGGGGGGTTAAAGTAAAATGGTCTTCTGGACCAGACTTATATCAGGAATTGCAATGTTATTTGCTAACAAAAAAAACAAGGGGTATACAGTGGATACAAAAAGTTTAGACATCCCTGTTAAAATGCCAGGTTTTTGTGATATAAAAAAATAAGACCACAATAAATCATTTCAAAACTTTTCCCACCTTTAATGTGACCTATAGCCTGTACAGTTTAATTGAAAAATGTACAATAAACTGGTTGCAAGTGTGCACACCCTTAAACTAATACTTTGTTGAAGCACCTTTTGATTTGATTACAGCATTCAGTCTTCTTGGGTGGGAGTTTATCAGCATGGCACATCTTGACTTGGCAATATTTACCTACTCTTCCTTGCAAAAGCACTCCAGGTGTGCCAGACTGCGAGGGCATCTCTTGTGCACAGCCCTCTTCAGGTCACCCCACAGATTTTCTATTGGAGTTAGGTCTGGGCTCTGGCTGGGCCATTCCAAAACTTTTTTTTCTGCTGGTGAAGCCATTCTTTTGTTGATCTAGATGTATGCTTGGGGTCATTGTCATGTTGAAAAGTGAAATTCCTCTTCATCTTCAGCTTTCTATCAGATGCCTGAAGGTTTTGGGCAAAAAGTGACTGGTATTTGGAACTGTTCATAATTCCCTCCACCTTGACTAAAGCCCCAGTTCCCGCTGAAGAAAAGCAAATCAAAGCATGATACTGCCACAACCATGCTTCAGTGGGGATGGTGTTCTTTTGGTGATGCAAAGTGTTGTTTTTGGGCCAAACGTACCTTTTGGAACTGTGGCCAAAAAATTCAACCTTGGTCTCATCAGACCATAACACATTTTCCCACATGCTTTTGGGAGACTTGATTTATTGTTTTGCAAATTTTAGCCAGGCCTGGATGTTTTTCTGTGTAAGAAAAGGCTTCCGTCTTGCAACCTTACCTCATAGCCCAGACATATGGAGAATATGGGAGATTGTTGTCACATGTAGTACACAACCAGTACTTGCCAGAAATTCCTGCAGCTCCTTCATTGTTGCTGTAGGTCTCTTGGCAGCCTCCCTGACCAGTTTTCATCTACTCTCTTCATCAATGTTGGAGGGATATCCAGTTCTTTGCAATGTCATTGTCCCATATTTTCTCCACTTTTTGAAGACTGTCTTCACTGTGTTCCATGGTATATCCAATGCTGTGGAAATTTTTTTGTACCCTTCTCCTGACTGATACCTTTTAACAATGAGATCCCTTTAATGCTTTGCAAGCTCTCTACGAACCATGGCCTTTGCTGTAGCAGACAACTGAGTAAATGTCAGGAAAATCCTACTAGGACAGCTGAACTTTATTTGGGGTTAATCAGAGTCTCTTTAATTGATGGCAGGCGTGTACCCAAGAAGATTGAATGCTGTAATGAAATCAAAAGGTGCTTCACCAAAGTATTAGTTTAAAGGTGTGCACACTTATGCAACCAGCTTATTGTACTTTTTTATTTTTTAATATTTTTTCCTTAACAGATTTGTTTGTTTTTCAACTGAATTGTACAGGATATAGGTCACATTAAAGGTAGGAAAAGTTTTGAAATGATTTATTGTGGTCTCATTTTTTATATCACAAAACCTGGCAGTTTAACAGGGGTGTGTACACTTTATATCCACTGTAAATGTTACAATAATTATTACAGCTTAAAAAAGAAACAGTAGTTGAACTGATAGTGAAGTATGCATACAGAACAACTAAAGAAGGAAATGTATTTCTGAAGAACTTTTTTCAATATATGGCAATAAATATGCAAATCATTATAACTGGAGACTTTAACAGTCATATAAGATGAAAGAAAAACTGACCAGGGAAATAGTTTGTACAAGTAATGAGCTATGGTCAATTAAGAATGAGCAAAACTGACTAACATGGAGATCAACAATGTAATGTTTTCAAATATTTAAAAATAAAGAGGTGGTGGCAGGAAAAGTGCAAGCTTTTCAGATCATTTAACTGTGGGGGCAACATCTTGAGATGAAGTAGTATGGACTAAAAAAGGCAAAGGTGTAAAAGGATGACAAGGTAATGCATAAGATCAGTGAAGCTGAGAGAATGGAAGGAAAGGTTTGGGAGGATCATTAAATTACAAGCCCATTCTACAGTAACTGCTCAGTGTTGTGACTCGCTTATACGGACAAACTTATGGCTAAGTGGAAAAAGGAATTACATATGCATAAGAAAGATAGAAATAAATAGCTGGTGAATACAACTCATTGCAGGGCAAAGAATTAAGAGGATTAAGAAATAAAAAAAAAAATACCTGAATATAATAAGAATAAAATTAAAGTACTATTTTACAAACATCTTGTAAAACTGAAAAAAAAAAACATTTTTTCTAGTAAAGCAAATAAAGTTTGAAAAAGCAAGAAAAGTTAAATTGGAAATGAAAAGAAATAAAATAAATGAAAATTTGTATAAAAAATGTTTAAAAAATGAAAAAAAAAAAAACAAAAGGAAGTAATAAAATGGAAATGAAAAGAAATAAAATAAATGAAAACTTGTATAAACAAAATGTTTAAAAATGAAAAAATACAAAAGGAAGTAATGTCAACAGCTTAAACAGGCATGTAAGATGCATCAACATTTAGACTGGAATACTGCATTAAATGAGAACAGAAATGTTACAAGAGGTAAAAATTCAAATTGTACAAGGGAAGGACAGCACAGATCAAATGAACAGACTAAAGAAGAAATACAAGAGTACAAAATTTGTGAAAGTATAGTGAAATTCTTATAGAAAAATAATGGGAAAGGATAATATAGGAAACTGGAGACCAGTTGCACAATTTAATGATTATAAAACAATTATGACATTTTTTCAGAAAAGATTTGAAGAGCGTTTAAAAGAGTTACCAAATAAAAGAATTTACGGTATTTCAGAAAAAAATTCAAAGAAAATGATGTTTGTTATAATGGAAGTAAAACAAAGTATAACAATTAATACAGGTGGAAAGGTTTTATGCTATGATGCTCCTGAAACATTTGATAACATTAATTACAAACAGCCATGGGAAGTGTTACGTGCATACAGGATCAGTAGAAGTCATTAAAATGTTTGCAATCAGATTTAAAAAAAAAAAGCATAGTTAGCATTATAGTACATTGATGGTTAACTGACTAGATATATTTGCCGAGAAAGGGATAAAACAAGAATTCCAATGAGTTCTATTACTTTTTTTACCTAAATATTGAATGCAATTATAGAAAATTGTTGTAAAAAGAAATGTGGAGTGGGAATATTTACCATGAGTATGGCTGCCAATCATAATATTATGTGTAGATAATTTAGTTTTAATTGTAAACAATAAAACATGAATAGTAGAAGTAGTAAAATAAATGAAACTGTAAATCAAGCAAGTAGGTTTATGTTTGTGTAAAGAAAACAGCAAAGGCCTGGGAGAGGAAGTAAAGATGGATGGACATATTTCATGCAAAGGCAAATGTTGGTTCTCAGAATAAATAAAAAAAAACTGAAGTAATAAAAAAGGAATGGAATGAAATATTACAGGAGCTAAACAAATACAGTAGAAATGTAGAACATGTTTCTGGCTAACTTTTCAGAAAAAAGGTGCAGTTAAATATCGGTATTCCTAGGAAAACTGGCAGAAATGGACAGTATTTTGCATTGTCTAGTATTAAGTAAAAAAGTTTACTGGAGATCATATTTATGGCAGTCTGAGGTCCAGGACTGGATCCTGTAAAAAAATATATATATATCGTACAATTAGCACGCTAAAAGGGGTTAGGTTTGATTAGCCAGGTCTTGTATTTAGCATCACTAAATTTATAATGGATATTTAAAAACTTAAGGATAATTAATCTTGTGCAGTAATACAAAATTTTGAAGTAAACAAAATGCTATCCTTTATTCAAGACTTTGAGAAGTGTGGAAAGCCCTGAATTGTGAATAACAATATTTTCAGAAAAAAGGTTAGAAAAAAACTTTTATTTCAATTCTGTTTTAAAATTTTTCAGTTGCACATATAGTGACCTTTGAGATTCTTTTTGTTTTTTTCTTTTTACTTTTGTGCATTTGTCTATGTTTTAGCCAACAATGTTATCTATTTGCTTTTTTTTAGTTTAGTCTGGGACCTTAGCAATTTTGGAAGAATTGTGAATTACTGCACGATCTGCACATTGTTTACAGTGTACTACACTTTGAAGTCCATAAGAATTACTTTAAAAAAGCAAGCTATTTGTATTTTGAACTCAGTATGGGGCCTCAGTCTTGTAGTTTAATTCTCAGTTGTAGGGGAATTATAAACTACTGCTGGACCTTGGCCTCATTTAGTCGTTTATTGCAGTATTTTTCCATAAACAGTGTTACTGGTAAGTTTCTGTCTAGTTTGGTGCCTTAGACTGTAGTAGAATTGCAACAGTGGCACCACCGTAACTTCTGCTGCAGGATTTGTGCTTATGTGCTTCTACAGCAGTTTACATTCCAGCATTGCTGCTAGAGTCTTATCATATGCTTATCATTTGCCTGCTGACAGTTGCATTCCAATGTCTTTATATTTGTTACAAAGTTCTTTTTCTCCTGATCTTTTGTCTGCCCCAGCCTCTACTGAAGTACTGTCTCTATAAATTCTGCATGTTTGCACAGCTCTTGGCTCATTTCCAGTTGTGCTTGGCATCCTCGCCTTTGTACTAAAGTGTGTTTTTGCTGCGTCTAGTGCCATCCAGGCTGAGATAAGTACTTTTCCTTAAAAAAACTGCACTTCTCTAAGTTACTTAAGAGTACTGCTGTTGTTTTCTAGAATTATTTATTGCATTTATTTGCATTTTAACACTGTAAAGTGCATCTGTTGTCCAGTGTCCTTGCTGGACTACTTGCTTGAATTGGTTTCTGTTAGCTTTTCATTTTTAACTAACCATTGCGTGTTTTCACATTAGGAAGACTTGGTGGCACTAGGGGGTAGCCTGTTCTGTTTGAGTCAGGCAACACACAGAAAGGATTAAATAAAAGTAGTTTTAGTGGCTTGGTGTTTAGCAGTGCACTGTATAGATGTAGGCATCTAGAAATGAAAACTTCCTGATAAAACTACCTCTGAAACTGTACCCAATAATTCAGTTGTATAAAAGCAACTAGTTTGTGTGCTGAGGAGCACCACCCCACAAATCTACTCACACACAGCCTAGTTTTGCTTCTAGCCTCATACACACCCAGGCTAGCTTGCCAACAACCCCTCATGTATCATGCCTTTTGTAGTCCTCCCAGAAAAAACTGACAACATGGATATGCACTTTTCCAATTTCTCCATCACCAGTCTGGTGGATATGGGCATGCTGAGACAATGAAGTATTTGTCTCATGTTCACTGCCAACCACACACACACACACACACACACACACACACACACACACACACACACACACACACACACAGAGTATACCTACCACACATAGTATGCACCTAACTCATAGACCAACATATGCTGAGGCACTAAAAACACTCGTCCTAAACCCCACAGATCTCCCAGATACTTTACGTACATTAATTATCCTCAGAAAACCCAAAAGAACTCTACCAAAACAACACTCAACATCTCACATTTAGCCACACCCTATGGTGCCTCAACTAGAAAGACCATAAGGCAAGTCAACACACTGTCCAGTACTTTGGTCATAGCAGACTCCACTGAACCACAAGTGTACCAGTATGACTCAGTCATAGTCCATGTGGATGTAAATGACCTGAGATATGCCTCCCTGTTATATATAAACAGAGACATAATGGAGCTCTCATACTATAAGTCCCAGGCTGGTACGAGCCTAGCACTGAGCAATTTTCTACCTTTACTAAGGATGATGACACTGTACAAACAGTAGATGACTGATTTTCATAACTGGCTTAGTTTCTGGTGTCATTCAAAGGTGGCACAATATTTGTCAGCATGGGAGGATATGATCAAGAGACCATACAGCTTTACCAAAAATGGTCTGTACCTGTCCCTGCTAGGTTTTTGAATATTGAATAAATCACTGTCCTCCGCCATTGTACCTTTTTTAGGCAAAGCCAAACTAACAAACCTTCCAACTTAGCAAAATCAACCCAAGGGAATCTAAAGGTGTTACTGTTCAATGCCAGGAGCCTAAACAAGAAACTCCACTCCCTCCAAGCTCTCTTCATCTTGGACTAAGCAGACATCTTGCTGAGACATTGTTTAAATCCATGGAAGGCACCTAGGCACTGCAGGAATACAATATCTTCCACACATCTAGACCAGCAACTCCACAGGCAGAGACGAAAGGTGGAGGTGTTTTAACCGACATAAAAAACAAATATACCTCAAAGTTAGTCAAACAGAATGATGTGTTTGAGCTTCTCCAGGTTGAATTACTATAATTAAAATTCTATATCATATCCTTGAAAGCTACAGATCACCTTCTATGGCCCACAAAACCCATAACTCATACTTAGACCTACTGGAAACATTTACTATTCAACCTAATACCATACTTATGGGGGACTTTAACTACTCCTCTATCAACTGGGAATCCTACATGACCCCAAACTTGCAGGCTCACAGATTCCAGGACTTTGCAAAGACAAACATTCCGGACCATTTAGTCCATAAGACCACTAGGGGTGCAAATACACTGGATCTGATACTCATAAATATGGAAAAATTCTGCAGCCCCCCTCCCCAGTGTAGTGTCCTCTCTGGTAAGATCAGACCATAAAGCTGATTCCTTTGAAATAATAATGAATGCGATAATCCCAGCAGACCCTGGGAACTCTAAGGGAAACTACCTATTATTAAGCCATTACCTGACAAAATTTCAAGCCCCATAAAACCTGGAGAGCACAGCTGCCTATGCAGAATTGTACACAAATCACGTTAATAAATGCATAGAGACAACTGCACCTACCAGAAGCAAGTCCAGAACAAACTCAAAAAACACACCATCTTGGTAAAATACAATGAAAGGAAAACAGTCTTAGCTAAAAATTAGGAAGAGCAATCCTTAGCAGGATAAAAACTCTCTCATCAGACAAAACAAACATCAAAAAGTGCAACTTAAGTCTACCAAAACCAATTCTGAGGTAAAGATAGCCTTTCAGACCAAGGACAACCAAAAAGCGTTCTTTAGCTATGTGAAAAATCTCAAAGGCAATAAATACACAACAGTACACAGAACTGATTGTTAATGCAGCCACTTACCTGGGAGCCAGAAGATATAGCAAATCTGCTGGCCAACAAATTCAGCTCAAATTTTCCCACCTCTCGCCCCCAACCCTAACAGCCATCCCCCAAGTAATGCCATCAAACATAAACCCCAGCTATCACTAGTGAGCACGTCCTAAATATGCTTTCTAAGATTAAGAGCACTATATTGATGGGCCTCAATAATATCCAGGATGACTCATATCTAGACCTCTGGAGTCACTATTTAACTATAGCTTGCACACAGGATTGGTGCCATTTAAATGGAGGGCTACAATGGTCATCCCTCTGCACAAGGGTGGTCCATCAACTGATCCTGGGAAGTACAGAACTATAAGTCTGACTAGTTTCATATGCAAAGCCTTTGACAGAATTATCATGGATATGATTAATAATGACACAGAAAACTTTCAGACCCTGGATCTAACTCAGTGTGGCTTCATCAAAGGTAGGTAATGCCTTTTCAGCCTGGTGGACTTCTTTAAAACCATCAACAAGGCAATGGATGAGGGCAAAATGGTGCATACTGCCTTCCTTGACCCGTCTAAGGCATTCATTACATTACTCCACTCTAGTATTATAAACAAACTCATGGATAAAGGCTTCAATGCCTATGTTACATGCCGAATAGCCAGCTGGCTCTCCGATAGGACCCATGAGGTTAGGATGTGGGGAGTACCATCTCCACAAAGAGGCTGGTTTCTAGCAGAGTCCCTCGAGGCTCTGTGCTGGGCACTCTTCTTTTTGGCATTTACTTCTTAGAAGTCAAAGCTAATATCAAAGGCCTGTAGCTGACCAAGTTTGGAGATGACTGCAAACTAGAAAAAGTCAGAGAACACCCGAGACACTAACAATCTACAGGAGGAACCAAAACAGAAAATGACTGGTGCCAACAAGGCTTAAACCTCAGTGCCAAGAAATGCATACCAGTACCCTTTGGGGAGTCAGCCATCTTAGGAAATAACCTGATTGACAACACACCTCTACGAGTGGATCCAGTAGTCATGGATTTGAGGACATATGTGAACAGTAACCTGGCTTTCGACCAACATGTGTCTAAGGTAGTAAAGAAATCATTCAGTGTTGATCAACTTATAAGCAAGGACAGATCATCTAGTTCCAGGGAAGTCATTATTCCACTGTATTCAGGATTCATCAGTCTCATCAGTGAGAACACAGCCCCTTTGGTATGGACTTCCCCAGGCACATGTAACAACAGAAACATTCACAGAGGTTCCTCACAAAAAGAATATAGGATGCAAACAATATGTCCTTTGCAGACTGCCTCAAAGCTCTCTCTCTTTACTCCGCTTCCTACAGATTCTTGACAGTTTACTTGCGTCTGGCATACAAGGCATCCCCGGATCTACTGCGGATGGATCTTTTGCACATCACAAAACCAATAGCAACTGAACTACTCTCTCTAGGAGTTGAACCTTGCATGCAATATAACAGGACAAGTCGGAGGGACAGATATGTGTGTCAATATTATTCCCCTTCTCTGGAACAGTCTTCACACCCACGTAAAGCACAGCAACCGTATTAAAGCATAACCTGGACCAGTGGATGGGAAACTGGAAATTCACCCCAGGTCTAGCACCTATGTCACTAATAGAGACAGTCTGTAAATCATACCTACCTTGCACATACCCCTTAAATAACCGCTAAGGTTAAAAAAAATGTAGGGTACATTTGGGATGCATGGCTAGGTTTATAAAAGGTCCCAGTGGTCGTTGGCCAAGTATACGCCTATGAATCTATAAATAAGTGCAGTTTTGGCACAGTACAGAAGTGCAAAAAAGAATTAAAAGAAACACAGAAAATAATAAAGAGAGAGTATTAAAAGAAAAGGGATGCAGTAGGAAGTGGAAAAAGGGAAATACAGTACCATGAAATAATGTGAGAATATTACATCAGAGATCCATTGAGTAATAAGACAAAATTAGAAAGGCTATTAAGGACAAGAAAAAGACATCCATAGAATGTCAAGATTTTTTGTGGAGACTAAGTTTAGATAAACTACATGTTGAAGGAAACACATGCTATAATGTTACGCATTAAAGAATGCATAACATTTGTAAAGTAGAAGAAATGCAACAACGTTACGTAATATGAATGCTAATATAAAAATAATGTAAGAAATATTATGCAGAAAGAATAAACACTGGTCTGATACTGTATGTGGTCTTTAACAGGGAAAGATAAAATATAGGTCCATAGTGATTACTAAGCATGTGGTTCAGAAGACCACTTAAGAGTGTAGCTCAATTTCCCAATTGTCCCAAATCACTGACCAGTTAAGTGACTTACGCAGACTCACACAACAGGCAAATGAAGGCTGAAGTAATCAAACCCTGGACTATAGGTACCAGCTTGTTAACAGCGCACAGCATTAACACTCAGCACTAACTGTCAGAAATAGGAATAAATAATTTTTTACCTTCTTTGTTTGTTTGGGAGATATATACAAAGATTAATGAAAAGACATAAACGTGAAAAAGGTGGGAAAAGGAAAGGAAAGAATGAAAAATATTGTGTTATATAAATATAACACTCATACCCATAATGTACATATCTGAATGGTATCTAAAAGTTAATGTGAGTTGATGAATATTCAAGGAAAACATTAAGTAAAACTACTCTTTTTTGATAAGTGTGATAGAATCTTTTGCATCCGTGTGAGATACCACCAACTCAGGCAGAAAGTACCTCAGTTTAATATCTCATGCAACAGGATGGCACACTGCATTTTAAGAAGTGAAAAACTAATCCACTCAACTGGTGGCAATAGAACACAGAGTCCACTGGTCCTCCACCATCAAAACTGTGTGTGCCAATTGGTCAACCGCCACCACTGACAAATATTCCTCTATTATCACAAGCATGCATTCCACTATCTTCTACACTATACCACTATTTGCAAGCTTAATCTTTTCTCTATAAAAATGTTTATAACCATATAAAAACTCTCTGCTATATATGTGTGCTAATAGATACATCACCATCTACTGAATGCAGTATGTTATTTGGAGTTGCATCTTTGGACAGTCTGGGAGGAGAATCCACAACTGCCCCAAGCCCTGAGCAGGGGCCATGCCTTCTATTTACATGAGGACCAGACACAGGAAGGTAGGGATATTTTCCTCCTGTGAGTTATTTTAAAAGGATCTTTGAAAAAAACACAGCGAAAAGTGGAATTCAAACTTGGGCACATATCAAAGTGGTTGCTTCATTTGTGCTTGAAACTGTGCAGGGAAAAAAGCAAACTTAAGGATGGAATTTCAGATTTAATGTACTGTGAGTTATTTTACCTGATGTGAATTATGAGTTATTTTCATGAAATGAACTGTAATTTATCTGCATGAATTGAGCTGTGCGTTGTTGAATCAGCTATAATGTGTGAAATGCTTGCTACCAAATAATAAACTTTGACATGTCTAACTATAAATAAATGGCACTAAAAGTACAGTTTTGTACCTACCATAAATGTAGATGTTCGAAGATCCACATTGCTGCAGTCCTAACACTTGGGTAGTCCGCTGTCCCTCGGTCGGCCCGAATATCAGAGTATAAGGCTGACGTCGGTCAAGGCGCATTTGACTGACATCAGAACGTCAGGGTACAAATGCGCATGACCGACGTCATATCCTCAGTCTTTTCTTGCCCCAGATGTCAGAAGACCCTAAAAGGAAAGGTCAAAACCCATAGACCACAACTAAACAACCAACTAGCCTAACACCAAAAATATGTATAATATATACAATATATACAAAATGCAATATACAAAAAGCAATATACCTCAGATGGATAACCCAACCCACACAACCACCTCAAACAACAGAGGGGAAGGAGGGAGGGTAAATTGGACTGCAGCAATGTGGATCTTCGAACATCTACATTTATGGCAGGTACAAAACTGTACTATGTTCTTCATCTCACATTGCTGCAGTCCTAACACTTGGGTAGAATCCCAAAGCAGAGGTAAGGGAGGATGGCTAAACTATAATGAAGCAGGAGCTGCCAAAATGCCCTGCAACACAGCAGTGGCAAAACCAGCCCTGGATTTAGAGTACAATGGAAGGTGGTAATGCCTAGAGAAGGTATGCACTGAACTCCAAGTGGCTGCCTCCAAAATATCCTTAGTAGCCACCCCTCAAAAGCTGTTGAAGTGGCAGTAGCCCTAGTGGAATGAGGTCTAATCCCAGCTGGAATCTCTTTGCCATGATGGGAATAACAGAAAGCAATGCAAAATCCAATCCACTTAGAAATAGTTTGTTTTGACACGGGCTTGCCCTGAGAGCACAAAGCAAAAGAAACTAATAACTGCTGAGATTGTCTGAACCCTTTAGTTCTGTCCAAATAATATCGCAACTGCCTGTGAACATCTAAAGTGTGCAAAATCATTCCCCTTTACTTTGGGGATTTGCATAAAAAGTAGGCAAATGAATAGTTTGGTTTAAAGCCACACTAGAAACCACTTTAGGCATAAAGGAAGGATTAGTACGTAAAGATACCCTATCCTTGTGGAAAATTAAGAAAGGCTCAACTGCCATAAGGGCCTGCAATTCAGAAACCCTTCTTGCAGAGGTAATGGCCAACAAAAAAGCAGTCTTCCATGACAAATATTTCAACTCGGCAGTAGCTGCAGGCTCAAAAGGTTGTAGAGTGAGTTTCTCCAACACAAAATTGAGATCCCAAGCAGGAGTAGGAGCTCTTCGTGGGGGTCTTATATTCTTTGCCCCTCTAAGAAATTGCTTGAATAAAGGATGAGAAAACAATGGTGGGTCACAATCGTAGTGAGCTAAAATTGCTGCAGCATGAATCTTAATAGAAGAGAAGGACAAACCTTTGTCCAATAACTCAGTAAGATATTGAAGAGCCACACTTAAATCAGGCTCAGAAACATCCAAATCCTTAGCTGCACTCCAAAATAAAAATCTCTTCCATTTATCTGCGTACACTTTCCTTGTACTAGGCCTTCTAGCTTCCAAAATCACATTCAAAACTTGTTGTGGAAGTTGAGACCCTCTATGGTTTAAAACAGAATATGCCATGCTGTTAGGTGAAGAGAGTGAAGTTTGACATTGAGCAAATGACTGTCCTCCTGGGACAACAGATGTGGAATCAAAGGCAAAGGCCATGGAGGCTTCTGTACTAGACTTCTCAGTAGTGGGTACCAGTGCTGTCGAGGCCAATCTGGAGCTATCAAAATCATCCTTGGCTTGTCCTGTCTGACCTTCAGAAGTACCTTTGGGAGGAGAGGCAGAGGTGGAAAGGCATACACATGAAGATTTTTCCAACTGAAAGAAAGAGCATCCACTTTCCAAGCTGTGGGATGAAACCGCTTTGTGCAAAACTTTGGCAGCTGGTGGTTTAGTGGAGAAGCGAACAGATCTATGTCTGGAGTTCCCCAGGACACTGTCAATTTCTGAAATACATGAAGATCCAGTTTCCACTGTGGGGATCCATGATTTGTCTGCTTAACACATCTGCTAAGGAGTTCTGTGCTCCGGCAGAAACCTTGCCTGAAGACTTAGTTGTAAACTGAGAGCAGTCTCCCACAAAATCATTGCTTGCCTGCATAGAGGATAAGAATGTGTTCCCCCTTGCTTGTTGATGTACCACATGACAGTTGTGTTGTCTGTCAGAATCAAC
This sequence comes from Protopterus annectens, assembly GCF_019279795.1. NCBI lineage: Eukaryota > Metazoa > Chordata > Ceratodontiformes > Protopteridae > Protopterus > Protopterus annectens. Next base: position 468,015,304 of record NC_056742.1, read on the forward strand.
ACCTGCCCTGGAAGAAGTAAATCCTTGAAAGCTATTAATGCAAACTGGACTGCTAACATCTCCTTCATGTTGATATGTAGATGTTGTAGTCTGGCAGGCCACTTGTCTTGTATCCACTTTCCATTTAGATGAGCTCCCCAAGCTATGTCTGAGGCATCCGTTGTTAAAATCTGACTCGCCTCTGGCCGGGTCACAGAGAGTCCCTTGTTTAGGTGACATTCCTGAGCCCACCACAAAAATTCCTTTTGAATGCAAGGTATTATTTGAATGACAGTGTCCAGATCCTGGCAGTGCTGTGTCCACAGATTTTTGAGATACCATTGTAGCTTCCTCATATGCAGTTTGGCATTGGGAAGCACCAGAATACAAGATGCCATGAACCCTAAGGCTTGAAGGACTGTCCTTGCAGTCAGCCCGGACTGATGAGATAGCTGATGGAAGTAAAGGGATAGACTCTTTTGTTTGTCCGGGGTTAAAAAGGCCATCTGGGATGCTGTATTCAGTCTCACACCCAGAAAGCACATGTCTTGAGAGGGTACTAGACTGGACTTTATTTCGTTCACAGAATACCCCAGGCATCTTAGCACTGCTATCACATATTCCAAATGATGAAGAAGCTCTTCCTTCCTTGAGCCAGAATCAGGCAGTCGTCCAAATAAGGATAGATCTGTATTCCTTTTAGCCTGAAGAAAGCTATCACTGGAGCCAGAACTTTCGTGAACACTCTGGGCGCAGTAGATAAGCCAAAGGGCAATGCAGAGAACTGATAGTGAGAAGTCCCAGCTCGAAAACGCAGATACTTCCTGCAACTTAGTCTGATAGGAACATGAAGGTAAGCCTCCTTGAGATCCAAAGTTACCATCCAATGATCTTTGCCCAGCAAAGGTAAAAGCTGCTGCAACGTCAGCATCTTGAACTTGGGAATGTCCAGATAAGTGTTGAGGATAGATAAATCCAAAATTGGTCTCCACGTGTTCCCCTTCTTTGGGACTAGGAACAGGCGAGAATAAAATCCTAGGCCCCTTTCTGGCATAGGAACCGGCTGTATGGCCCCTATTTGGAGTAGCAGTGAAATTTGCTTGTGAGCCTCTATTCTTTGTTGAGGAGGAATGTCTGGCATGCCTTTGAAGGGAGGCAAGGTATGGAAATAAAACCTGTAACCTTGATGTATGATATCCAGTACCCATTTGTCTTGGGTAATCAAACTCCAATTTTCTTTGAAAAGTGCCAACCTTCCTCCCAAAGGTGCTGCCAGGCGAGAAGGTTCTGGCAGCTGAAAAGGTAGGTCATTGGGTCTGTTTACGAAAGGACTGACCCCTGCCCTCACTCGAAGACTGTGCAGGAGAACTCCCTGTTCTGGGCCTGAAAGAGCCCTGACCTCTGCCCCTGCCACGCCTAGATCTACCCCTAGACTGGGAATCATAAGAAGGATACGTCCACCCTTTAGTAGGCCAATTTCTACTAAACTTTGGAGGCTGAACCTGCAAAAATCTTTAACAGTCTGCATAGACTTAGCCTTGTCTTCCATTTTCTTTAAAACTGCCTCAACAGGAGAACCAAACAAGACATCAGATTGCAAAGGGGCATCCAAAATCCTAGTTTTAACATGGTCAGATAAATTTTGATCCCTCAGCCAGGCATGCCTGCGAAGAACTGACCCAGTGGCAGCCACCCTAGACGAGGCCTGTACAGCATCAAAACCACATTGCAAAGAATGCTTACCCACCTGTTCAGAAACATGCACTAAATCTTGTAACTCTTTACAGTCAATACCTTCCGCTAGAGCATCAACCTTAGATTTCAACTGAGAAAGGAGATAATTTTGATATTTCAACATGTGAAACTGGCAATTCAAAGCTCTCATGGCTAGAGTGGAAGAAGTATAAACTTTCTTTCCCCATCTATCCAAGGCCCTGGCCTCTTTATCTGCAGGAACCGGATTCTTGACAACAGAAGCCTTAACACCCTTAGGCCCCTGGCTAACAGTTTCTGGGTCTGCCCTAGGGCTCTTAAAAGATACTTATGCGCTTCAGGCACCCTGTAATACCTATCTGGTTTAACAGGAGCAGGAGGCAAAGAATCAGGATTAAGAGAAGCCTCTGCAAACACATCTTCCACCACATTCAGAACAGGAGGTATAGCTAAAGGCCTATGCTGGGGTAAAACAAAATTCCCTAAGCCTTTTCCTGAATCAGAGAAATCCTGACCTTCCCATTTAAAATGCTCTCTCATGGAGTGAAGGGTCTCTGAAAAAGAAAAATCCTCAGGAGGAGAAGCAGAAGGAGTAGAATCATCCACATCAGAATCAGAATAATGAGAATATTCCTGCAAGTCTTCAGCCGAAGACTCAGACACATCCGAAGCCTGCTCATAATCTCCCAACACAGGTTCCATCCTAGGCCTCTTATCAGGAGGGGGCATAGAGCCTCTAATTAAAGTAATTAAATCCTCTGCCATTTTGAGCATGTGCTTCTTGGGCACAGCACCTGAAGAACTGGGAGTGACACCCACAGAAGCTAAACTAGACCTGCCTCTAGGAGAAGCCTTGGAAGTAGAAAGAGAAGGCCTAGACCCCTTAGGAAGGGAGGGGAGTACAGTTACTTGAGAAGCCCCTACAGCCTGCCCTGCCTCCTGGGAGGCCACATCCTGTAAAATCAAAGTTTCTCCCTGGGACTCCAGAGAGGCCTCCGGACCCACCGGTTCCACTGACACCTCTAAAGAACTGGCGTCCGGTTCGGACGACTCCTCTAACCTAGGTTTAACTGCCTTGTCCTTGCGCTTCTTTGAGGAAGCCGGCGTCGGAGCATCCGACGGCATTTTGTAATTGCACCGCTTCCCAAAGACCAACCTTGCACAATCCAACCTCCGCTTTATAGTGCGTTTATTAAACCTAGCACAAAAGCGGCATCCAACAACGTTGTGCTCAGGTTCTAAACAAGGTATACACAAATTATGGTAATCCCTATGCGGTATCTGTTTCCCACAAGAAATACAGTTATTCACTTTTTCTGACATCCGGTAAACCACTGAGGCAAGAAAAAACCAAAATATTCCCCAACGGGGTACTTAACCAACTCTGACTTCGGTCTGAAACTCCGAATTCGAAAAATTTCAGAACGCCGAACGGCACTTGCAACACTGCTTCTGCATCGGACCATGCGGCAAAAAAGACTGAGGATATGACGTCGGTCATGCGCATTTGTACCCTGACGTTCTGATGTCAGTCAAATGCGCCTTGACCGACGTCAGCCTTATACTCTGATATTCGGGCCGACTGAGGGACAGCGGACTGCCCAAGTGTTAGGACTGCAGCAATGTGAGATGAAGAACATCTTAAGGCAAGTTTCTGTGCTAAGTTGATTTGCCATACTGGTGACTGGCAGCAGGTAAAATTTGACAACAGCTCTATGCCAAACGATCAGGACTTCATCACAACACTTTGAATTACACTTCCCAACCAGAAAGACAAAGGCATAAGTGTGTGTGTGTGTGTATGTGTTACAATACCCACATACAAGGGGAGAGTTGTGTACAAAGGAACTGCTACCATTTTAGAAAAAATTAATTTCTGCTACGGGTAACCATAATGACAAGGTATGGAAAGGCTTGTGAGTTCCTACGGGGTTTAAAAAACTGAATTTCGAGTGTGTACTGAAATGAGGGTTTACAGCAACTCCCCCAAAAGTAGCACTGCTAAATGAAGCCAAAACTCAATGGCAGCTCTATGGTATATTTTAAAAAAAAAGATGTATTCATTTGTCACTTGTTTACTGGGACAGTCCGACTGGGCAGGTGTCCCTTTTCAGTGGAGGCCAGGGGAGGAGGGCAGTAGTTACAGAATAAAACAAATTAAGGAGAACAAATTTAAGAAAAACAAAATGAAAAAGCTATAATGCAAACAGAATATTAGCAAGCTATACAATAATTTCAAGCTGCAGTTATAAGTACAATGAAAATACAGTTTGTATATGAGAACATTACTTGATAGCACATATTATAGGTAAGGCATTTACAGGGCACTTACATACAGGATTAGGTCTGGTTATGAATCTAAACAGTTGAACTTTGCCCTTTCTACAATGAAGTGCGATCTCGGAGTTGGAATATTTAAGTGGGTGGTGTGGGGGGAGAAGCCCCCCACTTTGGTGGGTTTAGTTTTGGCCTGTGTGTTTTTTTTTTTGTTTGTTTTTTTGTCGTGGTGGCCAAGTGGTCCCTTTCTCAGGCTGTATATGTCTGGGAAATGCTAGCAAACTGTTCAGGTATTGGTGAAAACTGGTTCTGAGGCATAGGATTCTGAATAAAAAGAAATGGTTTAACAATATGGCAAGCTGAGGGTAACAATGGCATTCATCCTGGAGATTTAGAGGAGCAAATCCATTGATATGATAAATGAACTTTTAGTTGTGCTCTAACATGAATAGATTTCACTGGTAGTGAAATTTGGTTCCATTGTTTACCTACACTACTAGAAGAAAGAGAGACACCTGCAGTATTAGATGATTAGTTTACAATGACTAATGATTTTTCTCTGGAACACTAATTGATATTGATTGGGTACTTTTCTGTCTTACAGAGAAGTCTGTGTATTGTAATTAGCTAAGAAAGAGCTAGGTGATGTGGTAGTTCTAACCCATGTAAGTCTCAGTACGAAAAAAAAATCTCTCAATGTGTATACTCAAAATCTAATAAGAAATAAAAACATGCTTCTCCATACTCCAGTCTTTATCATACAAAAACGGAGGGCTTTCATTCCCATATTCAACCAGAACTTATTTGTATTCTAATTAATTCTGTGATTACTAGGTAGTACTATAAAACACACCACTGCCTAGCACTCAGAGGTGTGCTCTGTGGTTATAGTTTATAGCAAATTTGGCTATTTTGTTACAACATTGCTCAAGTTTGGATAATTGTGAGGCTTGAAGGTTAGTGAAGATTGGGGCAACATAAAGGAGAGATGGCAGAAAGAAATTTGAGTCACTGAGGTAGGTTTTTACCAATTAATTTCTCCAAGTCTTTTGGGTTTCTAGCACCATGATGGGAATGGACCCCATTCCTAAGTCAAAGTACAATTAAAGTTCATAAAATTGGTATTGTTTAAATTTTCAGGGAAAAAAAATCGCTGATCCAAAAAAAAATGTATAAACAAAATAAAGTGGGGGTATTAGCCCCCCACCCCACCCATATAAATATACCAATTTCGAGATCGCACCACGGTGGAGAAAACAGCAAAGTGATGAGAATGGCCCAGCGATTTTTTTTTTTCCCCTGGGAAAAAAATCGCTGTTCCGAGCCTTCGACATTTTGCAGTTTCGGGTTTTCAAGTTCAATAGAAGAGTGTTCACTATTTTAAGTGTTTGCATTTCTAATAGGAACCCTATATATATATATATATATATATATATATATATATATATATATATATATATATATGCACACACACACACAAACGCGCGCGCACTCATAAAAAAGTTTTTTTAGAAAAACTCATAACTTGGTTTAAACAATGTTTTGAAATGATGATGAAACGTCATTCAGCTCAGGGACTAAAGTAGCCTCCAACAAAAATTGCCACCATAGCTTCCTGTATTCTAAAGTAGATTGGCAGTCTCTACCTTTTTCCAATGAAGAAACTTTATCCAGAATAAAAAACATAAACATACTGAAATGATGCAAGATACAGAGTGCTTAAAAAGGCATCATTAATGTCTCTTTTCCTTACACAGTAAAGATGCTCACAAATTCTCCATTTTTACAGTCTCTCTGTTTTGCCTACATTAAATTTCTTGCCAACCGTTATGTATGGGCACATATCCCATCATATCCCCTTCCACATTGTTACTACAAGAACTTGTCTCTAAAATATTTTTAAGATTACTACCCCTTTTATAAGTAAAATTAATATCAGTACCAAACTTCATCACCAAGGACTTATGGGTTCTTATAGACAAATTCCAATTGTTGACATAATTTAATTGACTTCATTGTTTCTAAAATTATAAAGTATGACCATTCTCTTATTAAAACAAGCATCCTGTATAATCATGGTTTCATTCCTTAACTTTCCTCCATTTAGAAAAGGTATGAAATCATTTGTTCTTATATTGTACAGTAAATCTCCCTCTCCATCTTTTCACACGATTTAAGTGGATATCCTCTCTCAAATAACATTTCTTTTAATACTTCCATTTTCCTTACAACATTTTCCTCTTCTGAATCATTATTGACAATTTAACCAATCCATATTTCTATTTATAGGGATGGTGGCTAATGAAAAGAAGGTAAGAATTCAAAATGGCAGATTTCTGATGAATAGAAGACTCGAATCTCTGCTTGTTCAAATTTTTATACAATTCAATATCTGAATAATTAATACATTATTAAAACTATATGTAAAAGATAAAAAAATAGTAGATGTGTTAATATATGCCATAAAGTGGTTAAGAATATCTAAAGGAGCTTAAAAGAGTATATTGTCCCTGAAGTTAGATTCAAAAATCATGTGTTTTTCCCATACCAACATGACTATACTGGTATACAATGGTGCCAATGCTATGCTCATAGCAACCTCCTTTATCTGTTTAAAAGTCTCTCCGAAGTAAATAAAATTGTTATGAAGAACACGTTCCATCATTAGAGGGATATGTCTAACTTCTCTATCAGATAAATCCTTAAAGGAGACCAAAGCTTGTATATACGATTGTAATCCAATATCATGCAGTACAAATCTTTTACATCTAGAGTCATTAGTGCAGTGTCAGATTGAAAATGGACATTACGTACCAGATCTAAGAAATCCAAGAGTCTTTTAAAATTTGTACCTTATCATTAAAAAGAGTTTTTAATTTAAAATCAATATATTTAGCAAGAGGTTCTGTTCTAGACCTAGATGAAAAGACTACAGGTCTAACAGGTGGATCATCTAAACATTTATGCACTTTAGAGATACCAAGAAATGAAGAAATAACCATTTTATGTACATTCATATAGTTTTACTCTTCCTTCATTAAATCACCCATCAGTAATAAAACGTATAAAGCAAAATCGATTGCTTTAAAATCTAAATCCACTTCCTGATAGACTGTAATATAAGTGTCTGTGTCCCAAAATAACTAAAAAATCTTTTGGTTATAAAATGTAGTATTCGTAAGTACAACACCCCCCCCCCCCCAAAATCAGGTTTCTTGACGATACCTTTACTCGTTCTCAGTTGATTTAATGAATCATTTCTTGCTGAGATAAACTTTATACTAAATTAAACCAAATATCATCTTGACTAAACCAGAGAAATTATTAAACAATTAAATTCAGTACAATGACAATACCTTGGATAAAGGCATGGTAGCATCAGTCTTTACATCTGATGCATGTTCTGCAATCCTTTAAATAGCGGTGCCAGACTTTAAACTGTAGCATGTTTTAAACTGGTGCACCCATCAGAATAACATCATCATGTGTACGGACTTCCCTTGAAATTGGAAGATTGCATACACTTACTACAGCACTCTCTATATAAGTGCCCATTGTTATTCTTATTCAGAAAAAAATCCTAGTAAACATATTCAAGTGATGGACACATATAACAAGTGGAACACCCACAGCGGTACTTTACTAAAAGGATGCAAGGTCTAAACAACATGTCTTACATGGACCGACTCAAATCCCTGTCACTATACGCTGTATCCTACAGACTGCTAAGAAGCAACCTGTATCTGGCATACAAGGCATCCTCTGAACCATTGCTGATGTACATCAGCAAGTCAAATACTATCAGAAATAGTCAGTCTAGGGACAAACACCTCTTCTGCAACATCAACAGAAAGGTTTGAAGGGACAGGTATATCTTGGATAGGATACTACTGCTGTGCAGTCTCCCCATCCACATAAAACAAAGTTTAACCCTGTCCATATTCAAGCGAAACTTAGATCTCTGGACAGGAAACAGAAAATTTCCCCCAGGACTGCCCCCTGTACTATTAATGAACAGAGGCAGCTCCTAAATGCTTTATCCCAAGCACGGGTCCCCTCAAATAATATACGGCATGATGACAGTTATTCACATTATGGGTAATATATAATTATCGACCATGGGATGAGTAAGGACTACATCTAACCAAACGGGATAGGTGATTTTGAACACTAAAAGAGATACTGGCTAAACTTAAAATGGCCCACAAGGGCAGCTAGCCTAGTACTTGTCTATGAACCTACATTTTATTTATTTATTTATTTGACATTTGTTGATTGGATTAGTCTAACTGAGCAGAAGCCCTTTTTCAGCAGAGACCCGGGAAAAAAAGCTCCACAAGCATAACAGAAAAAAACAACATTATACAGAGTCAAACATCATTTACAAGTACAACAATTAAGGTGAAACACATTATAAAGTAAATATACAAGTGTCCTATGGGGGGGGGGGGGGGGGCAAAGGGAGTGTACAGAATTCAATCCCTAAATTTTGGAAAAGCAAGGAGAGCATAGAAACTTATAAATATGCAAAAATAAGGCATACAAATTCATATTAAGCTGAATGTCATCAATACTCCAACTTCCTACCTTATCCACTCCCAGTTACTACAAACTATAATATTAGAATTAACATGTTATAACTAGAAAAGTGCCACTTTCCAAACATGGGTCTTTTTCTGTCTCTCTTGTTAAATCCTCCTCTTTCAGAATCCAAACGATCTAATTTCTACAATGGAAAATTAGAAAGAGAAAAAAGAGAGAAGACCCAACTAAACATTCATTGAACAGATAATTTAAATTTTTCACTACATAATAGTGAGTGCTTCCTTCTAATGAGTCTACAAACCCTCAATCAGTTTACATGCAAGCCAATGCCTGGCTTGTTGCCATAAGATAACATTATGCTAAAAATCCAGTCTAAACACTAATTTTGCTTCCAACAATGTATATCCAATTATTTCTTTCAAGGGGCATCTATCTTATCACTGTAATGAGTTAAAATACCTTACTATTAAATTACAGTTGCACTTAGCTCTAAGTTTTATCCAGCTACTATTATTAATAATAAGCTAATTTAATAAGTTACCCGTCTGTCTTCAGTGTAAACCAGTTTAATTCTGGTGACAATTGCAAGATAATGACCACTCAATGTATTTAGCAAGACATAAATATCTACACAGTGGTAACTGTAAGAATGGTCTTGATACATATGCAAAACCTACATTTATAAAACGAAAGCTACAGCACCAAGAAAATATGAACCTAGGATAGAAATGTGATATAAAGGTACTTGAGCAGGACGGAGTGTATAAATATTTGGGGATACATAAAGGGTCAGCAATTAAAATAAAACTCAGTAAAGAAGGGTAAAGCTATAAAAGTATTCAACCAGTTAGACATGAAAACAAGAATAATGCTTCAAGCTTATCACAATATACAAAAAAAAAAAAAAAAACAGCACATAGTAACATTATATATCCCTTGCTCTGATGGAGGTATGGGCATACCTCTCAACCTCTTACAGCAAGTAATCGGGACAAAGGCCCTAAAATAAGGGCACATTTTAAATATTGCTCTTACAAAATTAGAAAGCTGATAGAATAACAGATTTTGCATTAGAATGAATTTTCTGAAGGGTATGAAGTCTGAAACTTAAACGTCTGTCATTATTTTCTAACTTCAAAAGCCGAAAGACACAAACAAACAAGTCTTTAACAATTTACCACTTATTTGCCAGAAAACTACAATTTTATGAAAAGTGGACCAAATATATGAGGCAAAAATCTACACAGTTGAGAGGTATGGGCCTCCTCAAAACTGACTACATGTATAGACTGGGTCTATATTATAAGATTGAAGTCTTACAACTTAGAATGTTATAATATCAAACCCTATTCAGCGAACGCTGGAAATAGCAAAGCTGCAGAACACTGAATACTTTTTCTAGGCAAAGTATTTGGTGGGTGGTTTCTGCAGCTTCGCTATTTCCTCGACTGTGGAGCGAAGGCTACTGACTGGGTTAAGGTAAGTGTGCAAACGAAGGTGAGTGTGTGAAAGGGACCTTAGGGTTAGGGAGTGGGTAAGGTGAGTGTGCGATAGGGACTTTAGGGTTATGGAGTGGGTAAGGTGAGTGTGCGATAGGGACGTTAGGGAGCGGGTAAGGTGAGTGTGCGATAGTTAGGGACCTTAGGGTTAGGGCTGGGTTAAGGTAAGTGGATAGCTAGTGGCGTATGTATGGTTTAGTGTAGGGTTTTGTGAAGTGTATGTGTGGATTATTTATTTTGGTGTGCTTGTGTTGTGTGTATGTTTGTTGGAACAGCAAATTTTTTCCCTGGGAAAAAAATTTGCTATTCTGACTGTGCAGTTTTCTGGTGATTCGCTCTAATGGGTTCGATATTATAACATTCAAAGTTGTAAGACTTCAATGTTATAATATAGACTCGTATAGATCTCCACACATATTTTCTGACCTCATCATACCTAAACATAGCGAAAGTTCTAAAGCATGAAAAGTCACCTAAGATGGCATATTTGCTTAGATTAGTAGAGCATTTCACAATAAAGTGGGAATTGAAATCAAATCAGAAGTAGACAAACATCAGACAGTAACTAAAAGTGCAAAAAAAAAAAATTAATATAAAAAAAGGGCCAGAAGAGAAGGAAAAAAGTGTTAAGTCCACAAATATAGTGGCAAGTTTAGAAAACATCTGGGAAAAAACCTGATGCTGACCAAGATTTTACACAGGAATGGTTAAAGAGAGGAGCAATGAAACCAAAATATGAAATAATGTTGACTGAAGAAAGTGGGCTGCGTACATCTTGTTTTACAAAGTCCATTGAAAAAGTGAAGAAATAAATAAATATAGGTAATGTAAGTCAGAACTAGAAACAGTTACATATCTTGTTGCTGGGAGTGATATGCTCATGGCTGAGGGCCTGTATACTGAAAGGCACAAATAATGTGTCAAGACTATTGCATTGGGGATTGTGCAAACACTAAAACGTACAAGTAGCTGAGAAGCACTGGAAACATGAACAATAAAAGCATTGCTGTCAGTGATGACTTTTATATCACATGGGATCACCCGTTACCAATAGCCGAAAAAATAAAATGCAAGAAAACCAGATATAGTCCAAGAAAAAAAAGACAACAGTAGCTCTGAGCATTAAAATTGCGACACCCAGCTATTTTAGTGTCTTACATACTGGGAGACACAAAGTCTTAAAATAGCATGATTTATGAGCAAAAACAAGAGCAATATGGAAGAAAGATACCCAGACAGTTCCAGCAGTGTCACAAGCAACAAGTCTAATGAAAAACAATGTACAGTCTTACTTAAATATACTCCCAGCACATTGAACCCCATATGAAATGTAAAAGGAGACAATTCTGGGCACACTGCAGGTGCTGAGAGCAGCACTCCTGTCTAATGACAAAGACTGAAGCAAAGTCGATTTCAAGATCTCTAATTGTACCCTGATTTAGGAATGGGGTCTATTCTCATAAAGGTATGTAAAAAAAAAAAAACAGGTGTAGAAGTTAAACCCTGAGTAACAATGGGGTTACTTTCAAGTCTGCCGCCTCTTCTCTGAAAGGCACCATGACACCACATGACTCAGACCATCACTCTCCAAGGGGCACCGTGACACCACATAACCCAGATGATCACTCTCTCCTTTGGGCATGCCCATTCTCGTAATGTAATGGGCTGTGGTTTGCATGTCTAAAAATAATTATGACTAAAGACTCTACCTGGAAGAAGGCAGCCGTGCTGGTACGTCGGTAGTGTTCTTACCTCACAGCAAGAGGTTCTCCCGTTCGATTCTCGGAGTGGCTTGTGAGTGCCTTATGTGTGTAGTCTGCATGCCCTCCCCGTGGTTGGGTAGTGTTTGAAAGACATGTGTGTGTAAATGGGCGTGCCTTCATTGAAAGCTGGGCGTCGAAGTGGCACCTCGGCGTTTCGTAAAAATCTACTGCCAATCATTAGCGGACCGGAGTTCCGCTGTGGCGACCCCTTACCGGAAAAGCCGAAAAGACAAACAAACAAACTCTACATGGAAAAGGCTCCGTCAAGTTCAGTTTTCTGGGGAACTCAGCAAGTTTAGGTTAAAAATCACCCAAAGGTAGAAAGCTGTCTTTTGAATAATCTTGGAACATATTAAATTCAGCTTTCCTTAAAGGTTCGGTGGAGAAGGGGTATAAACAAACTACTTTGGTAAACTGTTTAAAATGACCAGCTACAGTTAGCTGTTGTTTGGGGTCTGTTAATTTGTGGAGCTGTTTTTTTGTACCAAATTTGCTGTAATGTTAGCTTGATCATTGTCTCTAGTCTGTTGTCAAGGAAGATGTTAAAGTTATGTCTAACTTATCAAGGCAGATACATTTCCTCTTTGTGCTAAGACTTACTTCTACAACCTTGGAATGTTCTGGCAACTGCCATGATTCTACCGCAACAGATTTATTGTTTATACTGTTCAAATTCAGTAGTGCTGAAGTATTTTGGGTACGACATCAAGATACGTGACCTTAAATACTAGAATAATCTGGCACATTTATTAGTTACAAATAATATTAATAGGTCATAAGACCATGCTAAGTGACCTAGGCATCAAATACTCTAAAAAGAGAGAAGGTAGTTCAAATAACATTTTCCTCTATCACTAAAATTACACACACCCTTCACTGCTCACATAAGCCCATACAGAGCTATGTATATTACTTGTACTGCCACTGGTAAAATGGCTTTATGTCACATGACAGGTCAAAATAATCCAGGGAAAGTAAAGCTTCTATCTGCATATGTGGCTTACCGATCCACTCAACTTACCCAGCTCTTAAATCCCACAACTTTACATCTTCGGGTTTCCTTGCTGAAACATACCTGCAAAACTTACTATTGAAATTTAAACATGTATGCACTATTTTTGATTAGGATGAAGATGAATGCAAACCTGAATAAAGAAATAATCCACATCAATTCATACTCCCCTTTACAGAGATCTCAGCTTTTAATAATACAGCAACCTCTATTCACAGTCAATTCTGTGAAGGTGAATGGGGAGATCTTCAGATAACGAATTAAGAAGTTATGTATTCACCATAAAGTTCCATGTTTGTTGCCCAGCTCGCCTTCATTCATTGCTGGTTGGGTTCAGAACTGAGAATCGGATCTGGTTCAGCCTTATACAAAAGCTTGAGAGCTTCCACCAGTTAGTGGCTATACCCTATCCCATCATGCTCAGAGAAGACTACCCAGATCTTGTTTGCAGATACTATAGTTAACACCTCTAAACATATAACCGTATCCAAAAAGAGACTAAGAAGAGATTTAGAAAACATCATATCCAATTTTGCAACAAACCACTAGATCCTCCAGGAGCGAAGGTGGGGGAAGGAGGGTGGGACGCAAGAATGAAGGTGAGATGGACAACAAACATGGAACGTTATGGTGAGTACATAACTTCTTAATGTTATGTTGTCCTATCTTGCCTTCATTCACTGCTGGTTGGGACAGCGTCCCTAGCACCTTCTTTCTTGGGTGTCTCAAGGGAAAATACTCTTCAGAACAGTGGACCCAAAAGAGGCCCTGTTCCTGGAGGCCAAATTGACTTTGTACTGAGTGATAAAGATATGAGGCTTTACCCATGTTGCTGTTTGTGGAGTGACCTTTTACTTTCCCTAGAAGTTCTCTATTCTTGAGATTTGTATGTGAAAGTTATACTGTCAGTAATCCACTTAGAAAGAGTGACCTTCGATATGGGGACACCCTTCTTTTTATCTGAAAAGGATACAAACAGCTGGTCTGATTTCCTGAACTCCTTTGTATTGTTGGCAGAGAAACGTAGCTGTCGGTGTACATCTAATTGGTGTAATTTGTACTATGACCTGTTGCCATAGTTAGGAAACTATCTTTGTGAAAAGTCATGTAAGGGGGGCGTATTGATAATGCTTGAAGTTCTGATACCTGTCTAAAAGACGTGATAGCTACCAAGAAGATTGTCTTCCATGTTATGAACTTTAGTTCGCATGCTGATGCAGTTTCAAAAGGGGAAAGGATCAAGGTGGACAAAACAAAGTTTAGGTCCCATGGCCCTGGTAGCTCTTTTACTGGAGGTCTTAGTAGAAAAGTACCTTTCAAAAAGGTTTTGCAAAGCCTGTGGGACATGATTTTTAGTCCCATTTCACCAATATGATAGCTTAATATAGCAGCTAATTGAACTCGAATAGTAGCTACCATTGCATCTTCATCAAAAAGCTTAACTAGGAAGTCTAATACAGCTGTTATAGGGGCAATAAAAGGATCAATATGGTTGTTGAAAGCCCAACGGGAAAATCTTTTCCATTTGCTAAAATATAGTTTTCTTGCTGAAGACTTATGAGATGAAATCAAAATATGTTTCAATGCAGGGGAAATATTGGGAAGCCTGGCTATGTGTAGAACTGGAGTAGCCAAGCTGCCAATATGAGGGTTTGAACTGATGGATGGAGCGTCCCTGACGGATGAGTCAGGAGGTCTGGAGCAAGGTCCGGAATCCACGGCTCCTCCTGGAGATGAGGCCATAGGAAGGGGAACCAAATCTGACGAGGCCAGTATGGGGCAATGAGCATCAAACTGCTCCTCAATGTGCTGGCTTTCTGAAGGACTTTGGGGATTAAAGGAAATGGGGGAAAGGCGTAGAGGAGACCCGGGGGCCAATCGTGTACAAGTGCATCCCTTGGTAACGCCCCTGTAGGCGGGATCAGGGCAAAGTAGCTGCTGCATTTGGAATTTATGGACGTGGCAAAAAGGTTGCAGCAAGTCTGGCCCCATTTGCAGAAAATCCCTTCTGCAACTTTCTGTTTTAGAGACCACTTGTGAGACATCAGAACAGCTCTGCTGAGTTTGTCCGCTAACACGCTGGACTTCCCCAGGATGTGCGTTGCTGTCAGAAAATGTTGGGAAGAGACTGTCCATTGCCATACTATTTAAGCCTCTCAACATAGGGAGTAGGATTTGGTTTCTCTTTGTTTGTTTATGTACCGCACCACTGACATGTATGTCTGAATTGCAATTGTTCTTAGTGGAACGGAGTCCTGGAATGCATGCAACACCAAAAGCACTGCTCTCATCTCTAGGACACTGATATGCAAGCGGTTCTCCTTTTCCTGCCAGAGACCTTGGACAATCTTCCCCAGATAATGCCCCCCCCTCCCCCCCCCATCTGGGAAGCGTCCGTGGTCACAGTGGCTAATAGTTGCAGAAAGATGAATGGTCGGCCTAAGGTCACATGAGTGGAGTGAAGCCACCAGCGCAGGTCTTTCTTGCAGCATTCTGTTATGATAATTTTGTGAGACACGGGCAGCTCTTGCATGGACCACTGGGTGAATAGTAGCCACTGAAGAATCCTCATGCGCAGATGAGCTAGGGGTCTCAAGGTTATTGCTGCCACCATGGTACCCAGAACTCTCAAAACAACTTTCGCCTGTACTCTTTTTTTGGTTAAGAGGTTTTTGACTTAATGAGGTAAGGTTAGAATCCTCTCAGGGGGAAGTTTGGCCAACATTTGTCTTGTATCTAAGTCTGCCCCTATACATACATGTTGTGATGGCAACAAGGCAGATTTTTTGAAGTTTATCATGATGCCTAGCTGAGAGTGATGATGAATGATGGTGTCTCTCACTCTTGTTAGTAAATACTTGGTGGTGGCAGTTAGGAGCCAGTCGTCTAAGTACGGAAACACCCGGAATCCTAGATGCCTCAAGTGAGTCGAAACTACTGCCATGCATTTGCTGAACAGTCTGGGGGCTGTAATGAGACCAAAGGGCAGAGCTCGAAACTAGTAGTGACTCGCTGCCAGCCAAAAGCACAAATGTCTCCTGGATCACCTGTCCATCTGTATGTGGTAGTACGCATCCTGGAAATCTATCGAGCACATCCAATTGTCTTTCCCCAGAAAAGGGAATATCTACTGCAGTGTCATCATCTGGAACTTTGACTTCTTGATGGACCTGTTTAGTCTGCTGAGATCCCGAATGAGCCTCCTGTCCCCTGTCTTTTTTGGAACTAAAAAGAACCTTGAGAAAGTCCTGGATCCAATTTGGTCTGGGTCGACATTTTGGATGACTCTTTTTTTTCTAGCAACTTTTGTACCTCCAGACTTGCACGATCCCTTTGACTGTGTGGAACATCTGGGACTGTTTTTTTTTCATAATGGGGGAGAGGAAAAGGGAATGTAGTAACTTCTGGATATGATCATTTGCACCCATTTGTCTTTTATTTCTAGCAAGGCATTTGGGTACAAAAACAAGTGACCCCCGACTGCCTCCAGAGATGGATAGATAGGCCTCCTCTCTGCCGCATGGTTGGCATCTTCCAGTGTTATTTCCCCCGCTGCCCCTGGGGGAAGAATCACCACGTGCATCTGGGAAAGCTCTTTGGGACTTACGAAACCACATTTTTCCCCGTTCTGACGTTTAAGATAAGGTCTGATAGGGAGGGAGAAACAGACTCCAATGGCAGACAGAGTCTTTCCCTCCTGTTTGCACCTGGTTAGGGTCTCTTTAACATTTGGCCCGAACAAAGATGAGCTATCAAAAGGGGTGTTAGTAAAGGAAGACTTAAAGGGTTCTGCAAAATCACATAAGCGCATCCAGAAATGCATCCTTAAGGAAATTCCTGTACCTGCTGCCCTACTTGCTCCATTGGCTGTGTAGGAAATAAGTCACATGGAAGAGTTCACCAAAGAGTTTAAGGTGAAGAGCTAGGAGGACACCTTGTCCAAGTCCCCCGCAGCTACAGAATCTTGGAGGGTATCTCCTAGCTCCTTCAGGAGATCCCTCTGAAGTCTAGTGAAATGGGTCAGGTAGTTCCATGACCTAAGGGCAAAGGACTCTGAAGAAACCATTAGCTTTCCGTATCTGTCCATCGTTCGAGACTCTTTATTCGATGGATGGGCAGATGAGGATGTCTCAAACAACTCCTTCTTGGTGGCTGCAGCCACCACTATAGCATCTACCGAGACACCTTTACTGAGAAACTCCATAT
This sequence comes from Protopterus annectens, assembly GCF_019279795.1. NCBI lineage: Eukaryota > Metazoa > Chordata > Ceratodontiformes > Protopteridae > Protopterus > Protopterus annectens. Next base: position 468,032,298 of record NC_056742.1, read on the forward strand.
CTGAGGGCGCAGTGATGAATTTATTTGGCCTCCTAGGAACAGGTTGCACTGAGTCCGAAGAGCCCCACGCCTTCTGACTGACTAGGTTCATGAGTTGTTCAAAAGGTGGAGACATCCAAGAGAGAGAGAAGGGCAAGACCCAAATGCCTCCAGGTACACACCCACATCCTCAGACGGAATAATAGGCTTCCAGCCACCTTTCTGTTTAAGGATTCCTAGGATGTCTGCAAAAGAGAGATCCTCAGAGGGTGACCATGGGGACCCTTCTGACTCATCAAGGTCCATGTCTGAAGTGATGGACTTCTCAGGGGAGTCTAAATGCTTCCTCGTGCATAATCTCTTCTGAGGGACCTCCTCAGTGGGGTACTCTGTAGAGGTTTCGGAAGAGATTGCTTTGCCCAGTGGGGCATCCTGGGGCTTTGGGTCTCCACACCTGGGTGGGAATGATGGCACCGAGATGGACACTGGTGCTTTGGAGGGAAGAGCACTTGGACTTGGGAGCAGAGAAGTCTGACGTGACAGCACTCTCCTCATCACCTCAAAAGCCCCCAATCCTGCTCTGAGGAACCAGAAGACCCCCTCTGAACCAAGGCAGGGGGCTCTGAGGCCGATGTAGGTGCTGACCTCTCCCACAACAAAGCCCCAAGAGGTAGATTCGGGTCAGACAACTGTCCAGCTCGACTCTCCTCACCAGACCCGACGGGGGAGCAGCGGGTCCTAGACCCCACAAAATCTGATGGAACCAAGGAGGTTGGAGGGGTAGCTGGGCCCGAAGAAGGTCTCGGCACAGATGATTCCACTGCAATTGGATCCAGGCACTCTGGCTCCAAAGCCCCAGAATGGGTCAGAGGAAAAATCGACAAAGGAGAAGTGATGTTGGTCGGCCCCGAATCCCTCTGGGCTGGAGTCAACAGTAACTTGGTCTGTAAAAGTTTCATCGCCAACCGTTCTACACCATCGTCCGAAAGGCTTCTGGAGTATCGAGAAGATGGATTTGTAGATCTCACTGGCTGTAGCAAAAAAGATCTCAGAACTGGGGGGACCGGTTCAAGGACTGATGATTGGCTGCAAAACTGGAACTCTGTCGGCACCAAAATCACAATGGAGCTGAAGAGGGAGATTTCTTGGGGTCGAAAGCCTTCAGGTCTAAAGATGATTCCTTGGCATGTTTTTTTATCGGCTCCGATAGTGCAGCAGCAGCAGATGATCTTTTTGTCGATTTTTCAGATCTGGAAGATGGGGATTAATGAGTAGTTTTTGAGGAACTCTGATTCCCTTTTTGAACATCAGAGAAAGGTGTTTTTAGTAAGCCTCTAACTATCAATTTGTTCCTTCTTTCCATCAACACCCTGGAACTGAAGGCATGGCAGAAGGAACATGATTCTTGAAGGTGGACAGCACCCAAACAATACACATTTTTTGATTGCATTTATCACGTTTTAAAACCCGAAGGTTTTGCTTCGCTAGTATCCTTAGACCAAACAAGTAAGTTAACTACAAAAAACAAACCAACTTTATATATATATATATATATATATATATATATATATATATATATATATATATATATATATATACATATATATATATATATATATATATATATATATATATATATATATATATATATATATATATATATATATATATATATATATATATATATATATATATATATGTACACACATATACATATATATATATATATATATATATATATATATATATATATATATACACACATATATATATATATATATATATATATATACACACACACATATATATATATACATACATATACATATATGTTCATAGGTTGGTACTAGGCTATCGGCCCTGGGGCCTATACAAGCCTAGCCATAACAATTCCCTGGATATTTCTTCCAACAATATTTACTTCCTTGGACCCCTGTCTAGCAGGGTGACTGACGTGATCCCCAGGGTGAATTTCCTATCTTCCATCCAATCGTCAAGGTTCCTTTTGAAGAGGGCCAAGGAGGCGCTCTGCTTGACATGTATGGGCAGTCTATTCCAGAGTATGGGGAGTCTCTGGGTCAAGAACCTATCCCTCCAGCATGTTTTGTTCATTGTGATGACAAGGTTTAGATCCCTGGAGCGTGTGGCAATGAGGGATTGGGATTTCTTTAAGTTGAGCACGTCCAACAGGTCAGGGTTTGACATCGCCTTGTATGTTAAGCAGAGATCGCCTCTGAGTAGACGATATGCCACAGAGTATAGCTGGAGTTTTTTTAGAGGGTCAGCATAGGGCATCTGCTTTAAGCCTGTGATTCTTTTAGTGATGTATTTCAGCGGCCTTTCCAGCTGTTGCAGATGTCTTGTGAGGTACATACCAAACAGGATGTTGTACTCTATAATGGGTCTAATGAGGAATGAGTACAGTGGGACAATGACCTCCTTTTTTCTGGATGAAAAGCCCTTAGTGATGAGGTGTGCCACATAGAAGGATTTCTTGACTGTTCTGGCGATGTGGTTATCGAAGGTGAGACTACTGTTCACCTGTGTGCCTAAGTCTCTCATCACACTTTCATTGTTTAGTGTACTGCCACCTATGTGGTAATTCATGGGTACATGGTTTTTCCCAAAGGGGATAACTATACATTTTTGGCATTAAGCTTGAGCCCATGGCTCTGGCACCAAGCATCTGTTTCTGTAAGGACCGTTTGTAGAATATCCATATCATTTGGGGATTCAATAATGGTTCCCAGTTTGCAGTCATCTGGGAACTCTGTTAGCCAGAGTCCCTTAGTGTTGGCCTGTACTTCAGAGAAGTAGATGCCAAACAAGAGCAGTCCCAGGACTGAACCCTGAGGTACTCCATTTGTCACTTGTGTGGAGCTGGATTTGGAGTTGGCTACTTTTACAGTCTGGGTTCTGTCAGTAAGCCATTTCGCAACCCTTCGAGTGATGTAGGGATTTATGCCCAGCTTAGTAAGTTTATCTATGATTCCAGAGTAGGGGATGGTGTCGAAAACCTTGGCGAGGTCCAGATAAGCTGTGTGGACCGCCTTAACCTCGTCCACAGCTTTGGAGACTGATTTGAAGAAGTCGATCAGGTTCAGGAGACAAGACTGGCCCTTCACAAACCCAAACTGGGTGGGGTCCAGTGTTCGAAGGTTGCCAATGTCTTTGTTTATAAGTTCCATGATAATGCGTTCCATGCCCTTGCAGATCAGGTTTGTCAGACTGATGGGACGGTAGTTCCCGGGATCCAAGATGGATCCCCCCTTGTGGAGTGGGATAACTGTAGCTGTGCGCCACTCAGTGGGCATGAAGCCTGAGGTGAGGCTTTAATTAAACATGACAGTTAGGGGAGGTGCCAGTTCATTTTGTAGTTCATGCAGTACACAGCCCGGGATGTCATCTGGTCCCATGGATGCTGTATTCTAAGCTTTGGAGAGTGCAGTTTCTACCTGTGTGGCTGTGATTACCGGAATTTGGCAATCTTTTGGTATTGAGATGGGTCCTTTAGGGGGTGACAGGGGGTGACGTTGGCACTAAATCGATCTGCCAGGATATTGGTAATATCCTTGGGATCAATATATTTAATGCCATTCTGTTGCAGCTCAGAGCAGATCTGAGCATTGCCATTTAGATTCTTGATATAACTATGGAATACTTTGTGGTTGTCTTTGGAATTTTTGGCAATTTTATTTTTGTAACTAGCTTTGGAGGATTTTATGAGGGATCTCAGCTTCTTACTGAGGCCGGTAAGGGAGACTTTGCATCCTTAACTTATATATATACTTAACTCGCAACCAACAAACTCTAAATTATCAAACTACAACACAGGTGGAGTAGTCTCTAACTAAAACAACTAACTCCTACAATAGACAGGGAGGAGGAAAGGAAAAGAAAGCCTCTAAGTTAAACGGGCCAAAGGGAGCCCTCTAACTTAAATGGACTACCCAACAAGAAAGGATAGTAATATCAACCTAAAAACTCTGTAATTTAAATGAGTTTGAAAACCAGGATAGGGAGAAAAAACAGACAGGCCTAGGGGTAGAATGACGGCCAAGAGAAAAAACACAATCAACAGTAACAAGCACTCTCAAAGTACTAAACACTAGTCTAAATTATTAATATTACACAATACAGAATGTTTTTGGTAATATCAATACAATCAACAGAAAAAAGATTCCACTTAGCCTAGAGCCTGCATGGAAGCACTTGATCTTGTTTAGTGGCAATGAGATCTGGGTAATATTCCCAGAGCATAATGGGATAGGGAGTAACCACTAGCCGGTGGAAGGTCTCAAGCTTTTGTATAAGGCCAAGTCGGAACCGATTCTCGGTTCTGAACCAAACCGGCAATGATTGAAGGTGAGATAGGACAACATAATGCTCCTTTTACCTGCACCATCCAAAGCTAACAACATTATCACTATAATGTCATACACCGAAGAAAGAAAAATACAACCATGCATCCACAGAATATATCAAAAAAAGCACCCACAGAATCCTCCACCACTGAACATGCATTCTCACACAGATTCAACACTGTGTCCCATGTATGTAATTCCAAGTCTAATTTTATCATGTAGGCTTCTCATGTGTACAACATTACCATCTAAAGCTCATAGCAGGTTGGTGCATTAAGGTATGGTATTCAAAACAAAGATCCATTTCAGCCTGATCAAGAACAGCAATGTCACCTCTAGATCAATAATGTGCGTCCCCAATATCTTGGGCGTCCACAAATAATAAAGTTAGTTTAGGGGAACAGCAGACAGTTGCAGCTGTCACTCCTTTATCCTAGGTGAATAGGGACTATATACCACAGGTGTGACAGAACCACCTTGTACTCCCTCCAACCCACAATGCATCAGTTCTAGGTGCCATTTAGTGTGCTACAGAGCAAGGGACATTCAAATGGTTCCAGTCAATGGCGTACGCCCCTCACTGCACCATGAAGGAAGTACATCAGTACTAAACCTGCATTCATAGCCTAGCCATTGTACACCCACCAGACTCATCTATCTTATACAACCGTGTTTCATGCCAAACTTCAGACTTTTATGAACACGCAAAATATAACAGCTGCCACAGGAATGAACATTAAAATAACAGTGATTCCAGTCATGCAATCAAGAATTTAGCCCCCTGCAGCTCCCATGTTTAGGTGCTATAGCTCTCAGCATTTAATGTCATGCAATCCACAATGCACAGAGATCCCTTCAGGTGTAGGTCTCTCTTCTTATGAGGGTACAGTATTTCTTTCATTCTCCTTCTACCACCTGGTGGCACACTGACCCAGCACCATAGTCACTTTGTGGCTTCTGTCTCCAGTTTTGTGAAGACTGATGTGTCTAATACATTGCAATGGCTGGCAGACTCAGCTACTGCCACAGTGTCTCCTTATAATGAAATCTTTAGCTTGACTGGATGCAAAATATTCCATCCATCTTACCTCGTGGACTTCATAAAATGCCAGAATGCTTTCAGTTTCTACAATACATAAGCCAAGAAATCATTGAAGAAATTCAGCTTCTCACTACATCAACCTGGACCCTTTGCCGTGCATTTGACAGTACTCATTTGATGTCTAGAAAAAAATCAAAATGTTCATCGCTTTTAAAAAGCCTGTGTGAGCAGGTGTACACTTCACTGCAAAACTGCTTGAAAGCTATAAGATGGACTTTTGCAAGTCACTGTGGCGTGTGTTCAGATCATTTTATTTTTAATTGGGTCAGAACCTGCACCACTGATTCTCACACTTCTGACAGGAAGGCATATACTGGATTCCCAGCAGGAAATCCACAAAGACACATGAAGTGAGGGATTCAGTGTAGAAAATGTAATTCAGAAAGTACCATAGCAGGATAGAGCAATGGACATCCAAATTAAGGAGAAAACAGTGGAACGAAAAGTAACTGGTCAAGTGCCATATGAAGACATTTTGGTACCTTCCACAGGAAACCAATATAAATGATCAGTTGAAGCTGGACAGCAAGAGAAGGAACAGTAAACTGTGGAAACTCTAAACGCAGTCAATGTTGAAGAGTGACAGGCCAGTGAGTTCCCATATGACAGAGGAACGGATGACACAGGATAAAATTGAAGAGATTGTGCCACAGGAAGATGCTGCACAACTTTCTATAGAATGTCCGCAGGAAATGGAAAACAAAAAATGTGTCCTCAGTTTAGAAGAAAATCAGTTAAGAGAAGTGTTGCTTGATTTAATAGAGACCGATAAATATATTAAAATCAATGAAAGAAACAGACTGCAGAAGGTCAGTAAAACCCAAAAAGTCAGAAGTTTGATAAAATAAATGAACACAGTAATTAGGACTGTCCATAGAAATCCATGTGATATAACAGAAGTAAACAGGATATATTACTGTGCAGCTAAATTAATAACTGATAAAGTTCTACCACAAGATCACAGGGTAGTGAGGGAAAGGAAGGGGAAAAATGGAATACCATCATGGAAGTGTTGAATACAGAAAACTATAAAGCAATTGAGACAACAAGTGTCACTGTTGGAGGAGTATAGAAGGAGGAACAGATCAACAAAAATACTTAGAAAGATAGTTGTGATAAAAGCAATGTACAGTATTAGAACAGATCAGGATCGATCATGCACTATCACAAATAACTAAATGTCTCAGCACAGGTGGAAAAACTTAGAAGATACGCAGATAAATATATAGGAAAAGTACAAAATAAGCAATTTATTGATGACCCCAAAAAAGTTATATAGAGAACTGGGAAACAAGATAAAAGGGATTGAAAGACCACCAAAAAAACAAGAAACAGATATATTTTGGAGAAGTATCTATGAAGATCCTGTGCAACATAACAAAGATGTTAAATGGATAAAAGTAAAAGAAAGAATAACAAGTTTAAAGGTAAAGGATATGAAATGGGATGACGTAACAGCCAGACAGATTGAAACAAAGTTAAGAAAAGCCTCTAATTGGAAAACCCCAGGCCCAGATGCAGTACCTAATGTCTGGTTAAAAGTATGCATCTTGTATGTATCTAAGTATCTTTGCACGAAGATTTAGCCATGAGTAAGAATTATTTATATGCAAACCTCGAACAGAAACTAACCTGGCTAACAAGAGGGAAAAAAATGCTCCTACTTAAGAGTGAACCTGCAAGCTACCCTAAAAATTATAGACCAATAACTTGCCCTCTGACGATGTATAAATTATACACTGGAAATGATGCCGACAGAGTTTATAATCATTTCAAAGAAAACTCAACTATGGTAATATAACAAAAAGGCAATAAAAGAAAGTCGTATGGAACAAAGGATCATTTGTTGTTAAACAAAGGTAAAGTGAAGAACTGTACAAAGGGGAAGAATCTAAGTATGGCATGGATTGACTACAAAAAAGCATTTGATAATATCCCACATTCATGGATAAAAGAGTGCTTAAAAATGCATAAGATACACCTTACACTGATCAACTACATTACAGTGACCTGAAACAGTGGCAGACCACTTTGCAATTAAGCCATGATAAAGGACAAATTATTATTCCAGAGAGAAAAATTCAACAGGGGATATTCTAGGGTGACTCTCTGTCACCGGTGCTATTCTGTCTTGGCCTTTACTCATTAGGCTATCTACGTAACAGCTTAGGCCATGGCTATAATTTGGCCCCTAGAAAACAGCAGAGTGTAAAGACCTCTCATCTTCTATTTGTCGATGATTTAAAACTGTATAGCTCATCAGATGAGGAACTGAAAGCACAACTGCAAGTTTGCAAAACTTTTACAGATGATATAAGAATGTCATTTGGTCTTGATAAATGTGCAAAAGCAACCTTTAAAGCAGGAAAACTGCAGCATCAAGAAAACATCAGTTTGGGACAAGAATGTGATAATAAAAGAACTTAAGCAAAAGGGAGTGTATAAATATTTGGGGATTGATGAAAGATCAACAATAAAACATGAACAAATGTGAATAAAACTTAGTAAGGAATACTTTAGAAGACTTAAATTAATCCTGAAAACAGAGTTGACATCTAGGAACAAAATTCAAGCTTTAAATTTGCTCTTCCTGTCTTAACGTACAGTTTTGTAGTGACTGACTGGCCCCAAAACGTGTTGGACAGATTAGACAGGAAAACAAGAAGGATGCTTCATGCTCACCAAATGATTTATAAAAATCAGGGCATACCAAGGTTATATATTCCCCATTCTGAAGAAGGTATGGGTCCTCCTTGAAATTGATTACATGCATAGATCTGCAATCGTGGGACTGCACACATATCTACTGACCTCACAAGAACCAAACGTAGTGAACGTTTTGAAACATGAGGAAAATAAATCTAAGATGACTTCCCTGTTTAGTCTAGCAGAAGCATATCAGCGTCAAGCAGGAATAGAAATCAAACCAGAAGTAGATAAAAATCAGGCAACAACTGAATGTGCCAAAAAACAAAAGAACGAAAATAAGGTGAAGGATCAGATGAGAAGGCATGAAATGTGGAAAATGCATAAATATAGCTGCAAGTATAGAAAACTTCTGGAAGAACCTCATGTTGATCAGGACCGAACGCATGAATGGTTAAGGAGAAGTGAATTCAAGCCAAGAGATGAAAGGTTAATATTGGCGGCCCAAGACAGTGTGCTACATACATGTTCTTTTACAAAGTTCATTGACCATGTGGGAGAAACAGACAAATGTAGGCTTTGTAAAACAGAACTGGAAACAGTTGCACACCTTGTTGCTGGCTGTGACTTACTAATGGCAGAAGGACTGTACACTGAAAAGCAAAATAATGTGGCAAGAATGTTGCACTGGGGACTTTGCAAACATCATGGTACTGAAGTGGCAGAAAAACACTGGAAACAAGAGCCACAACGCATCATAGAAAATGATGAAGTCTACATCACATGGGATCACCCATTACCAACAGTTCAAAAGACAAATGTGAAAAAAACAGTGGTCCATGAAAAGAAGAGAAAAGTAGCATTGTTCAATGAAATCACTACACCCAGTGACTACTGTGTCTTGTGCACAGACAGACACAAAGTCATAAAATATCAGGATTTACAGGCAGAAATGAGAGCAATGTGGAAGAAAAGATACCTAGGCAGCTCCAATATTAGTAGGAGCAATGGGTCTTATAAAAAAGAACCTACAATTGCATTTACATACATTACCAATATGTGTAACTCCGTACGAATCGCAGAAGGAGTCATTAAAGGGCACATTGCGCGTGCTGCGAAGAGTACTTCTGGCTGACATCAAAGACCGAAACAATACCAATTACATGAACTTTAATCGTACTTTGACTTAGGAATGGGATCTATTCTCATCATGGTATTAGAAACCCAAAGGACATGGAGAAATTAAAAAAGGGGGGGGCACATGAAGAACAAGCAAAGCCCACTAAAAGGCTGAGTGATAGTCAAGAATGAATTTCAGGTAGTATTACTGTGATATAAAACTTAACCAATGAGACACTACGTTGTCTTCCTCATCAGAAAAATGCAACAATAATCTGACATTTCCATTATGTTTTACATTTAATAATAAGCAGGCTCATATTTTGCATGTGGTTTTCCCACATTTAGTAACAATAATTATCAGCTATCACTTATCCTAGTCTATTAGCTACCAGAAACAGTTTAAACACGCCTTGCTCAATGTAACTATGAACTATCTGGCAGTTGGCAGAGATGACTAAGGCTCTGAACTGTTAATGAGCTGCATCCTGTAGCCAAAGCGTACACGGTTTGATTCCTTCCACCTGTAATTGTAATTGAGCACTCCACTTAACCAGGCAGTGCTTCCTGGGTGCCCTGAAAAGAGATCAGTAAGCTTTACTGTATTAACAAATAATTATTAAAAAATAATACAGTGTATGTATATGTTAGTTACACTCAACTAAACTACAATAAAGTGTAGCTACAGTGACATCATACATCAACTGATTAGGAGTATAACACTATTATACTGGATTTAAACAACAACGGAAATGTATCCAAATGAGTGTTGACCTTATTTTCAGGCTAGAATTGCTGGAGTGTCTATCTTATTTTTAGATCAGAATTTCTGATCAATTTCCATATAAAATAATATACGTTGTTCTGTTACTTCCTGGCTTTTACTGCTGTTAACAAAGGACCTCATTCTTAATCAATCATTGCTTCAGCAAAGCATAACGTTAGCTCACAACAAACACTATATGAACAAAAGAAGTAAAACAAAAAAAGGTTTACAGTTTGTTCAGCTCAACAGTGTTCCTAACCTTTTTTATTTTCATCCAAGTTCCTACATTATTCTAGACATCCGAGACATGTTTATAGCAGCATGACAAGGGAAAAATTATAGTTTTTATTCTTTAGCCTGTGGTAAGAAAGATTTCAACACAAAAGATGTCTATAACTTGTTGTTATCATTTTACATCCTAGAAGTAGATTTTAGCAGCAAACTCTCTCGGTCACTAGCTTGACACAAGCCGATAGCTACGAACTTCAACCAAGAAGAAAGGCTTAGGTGATGCAATGAAATAAAGCTTGTACAATTAAGTCAAGGGGTATCAGTTTCACAACTGTAATCGGATTGCCAATAGCTATTTTCCATCAAAGCCTACACTGGGGGGGGGGGGGGGGGTGTGAACTTTAAAATGTTTAGGTTGCTTGTCAACCTGCAAGTCTGGATTAAATTTCAGCCTTAATTTTGTGTGCTTTAAGAAATGCCACTGCTGCACATTAGGAAGACTGTGTCATTACAAAGGAACATTACATGAAAGCTGTTTTACCAGAACAGAAGGAAGGATCAGACTAGCAAGTGTTTCACTTTGTGTTTGTTATACTCTACAAATTCCAGCTCAGGGCACTTTCAGATACATTTGAACCGATTCCCACACCCCTAGCATGTATGCCAATGAACTTGAACAGACAGGATCAAGGTATCTTAAACTGTAACAGCGGTAACCTAACCACATAGCAAGCTGTACTGTAGTCTTTATAATGTTTTCTAATGTACTTCTTGTTTGAATGACTTATCAATTGCATACAAAATATGTGACACAGGTAAAAGAAGATATATGCCACTGCAGTTTGGTTACAGCAATGTATGCGTGACACAAATAGCTTCTTTCTGTATAAGTTACCACCACGGCAGACTTTTTTAAGCAGATCATTATAGTTTTATATGAATGACAGATTTTTCTAGTTTTACTCTCACTGCACCTTCATGGAGAGAACGCAGTTAGTTCAGATGTCTGTACTACAAACTGACAATGGTTATAGTACGGCTGTCAGATTTGTCAGATATTCACTACCCAAACCCCCACTTTCCTAATCCTGTTACAGCTTTCTGCAAATAAAACTCACTCTTTGAACTGATAAGGCATTACTCAAGAATGTAACATTTTTAACGTCTGCAACATAAAATCATTTCAAATTACCTAAATAAAGACAAAGAAAAATGTAAAAGCACTAACTTGGGTAATAGAATGCATGGACAGACATACCATAAGCACAAAGAACGAAGATTTTGTGCCTGTTTTAAGAAATAGTAAGGCTCTAACTGAAGCAATGTATGCATTTCAGGAGACTCATCTGTGCAGACAGAAGGCCAAGATTAGGTAGTGCAGAAAAGGTTAAATATAACAGTTACAGGAAGGCAACAAAAGCTCATATAAATATTTACCTCTTCTACAGTAAACAAGGGATAAGAAGGTTCTCTAACAATGCTGCAGCAAAGGATATTTGGAAGCATACAGGTTTCAGAAGTAAATCTCTCAACTGTACATATTTTTGCCTTATATTTTTGGTCTGTTTCTCATAAAATGTGTGGTTTTCTGTCTATTTTTATATGAGCAATATTTAAAATTGGTCCCTGCTTTTGGCCCTTTGTCACCCCATTACTATTGGCTTTATTCAGATTTCTTGCACTTGGAAGTTGAGAAGTATGCTCACAAGGACCAAACAAAAACACAGAGCAGAAAACAGGCCCAGTAAAAGCAAAATGATTCACAAAATACAATCAGAAGAGCAAACATCAAGATGAACCAAAAGTCAGACACTTTGGTTAGTAAAGATAATAAAACATTGTACTGCTATAAGACAGGGCAAACTAAAACAAAAAAAGGACAGTGAGACTAAAAGTGGTAGGCAGTGGGTGGATACAAATATTGCAAAAGCAATTCAGAAGCAAGAAATTAATAATCTATGACTTCAGCAATGCTGAGAAAAATAAAATAATTCCAGAAGGAATGTGTGCGGATTGCCTAATGACCAGTGAGACATAAGACTGGAGTCTAACTTGTGGTGCAAAGATGAGCTCCGCTGTTAAGTGACATTCTGTGATCTCCTACTTCTGAGACAGTTTGAACAACCGCTAAAATGAGCTCCCTAACAACCTATGCAAGTGATATCATATGGGCACCTAATGGACCACACACATAAAGACTCACCACTAAAACAAACTTAAACATTCACCCTCGTGCACGTGTGCACACGCACGCACATTATATCTAGCTGTACAAACAGAAACACTCACCTGCACACACACACACGCACACATACATCTCCCTCTCTCTCTCACTCTCTCTCTCTCTCTATATATATAGGCATATATATCTTTATATACACATGCACTATATATACACAATAGACATTGACACATACAAACGCCCCCCACTAAAACAAACAGAAGCATTCACCCACATATCTAGCTACACACATGTATTTGTCTACTCACACACGTGTATATATATATATGTATATATATATATATATATATATATATATGTATATATATGTATATATATATATATATATATATATATATATAGATATATATATATATATATATATATATATATATATATATATACTACATACACAACAGGTAGTAATACATACAAACACACACACATACACCAGTATTTCTTTATAAACAGTCGTTATACTAATCCATTAACCTACTATCAGAGAAGTGTTCTGCCTTACTGTTGTCTATGTTTTTAATAAAAACTGAAGCAAATAGTAAAGACAACCACAAGGCCTTCTATAGTTATATAAAGAATCTCCATGGCAATAACCAGATTTGCTCTGAGCTACTGCACAATGGTACCTCCTATACCAAGCCAACAGATAGTGCCAATAATGGCTGATAGGGGGGCAGAGCCTAAATGGCCAACTGGTAACAGCTTTTTTCTTGAGCTCCACATCAGTTACTAAGAAACAGGGAAATTATTATTTAAAATTCTATTATCAGCTCCTTAAAAGTTATACAAACTGTTTGAGAAACTATAATCTACTAGTCTTTCAATTTTAGAGCCTTTTCTTAAAAAAATTCCTGTCAAAATGAATGATTATACAACTGAACAGAGATGAGCAACTCAAAATCTTCACATGCTGATTCCACACTGAGGAAAGAGATCCAGTCTATATCTACCACTCTCCAGGAATTATCCTTAAAAATGGATAGATTTACTGATAACCTTGAAACTTTAAAGATGAACTGTCAACAACAAACTGATGTTCTGAAGGAAATTCTCCAGCAGCAACAATCCAAAATTCTGAACACTGAAACTTCACTGAATGATTTAGACAAAAGGCTTAAAGAAGATGAACCCCACTGTTAGACCATCTTGCAACAAAATAACTGGCTGATAAATAAGGTAGATGATGTTGAAAACAGAGAGGAGAGAAGAGAACAAACATTAGAATATTTGGTCTCCCTGAAAAAACAGAAGGAGAAGATATTATTTCCTTCCTAAATTCCTGGCTGCTTGAATTCTTGGACTTAGAAGACTTGTCCTATGGGATTGAAAGTGCACATAGAGCCATTGGGAAATCTGTTCCTTCTTCCACTAATGCTTCTCCAAGATCCATAGTTGTGAAGTTCATATCTTTCTTAGACAAAGGACTTACACTAAAAACAGCTTGGAGGAAAAGTCTCTTGTCATTCAAAGGAAATCAAATACGGTTTGACAATGATTACTCCACAAGAGTCCTGGAAATGAGAAAAAGCTGTTGGCCATTGGTAAAACTATTAAAGCAGAATAAAATCAAGGCACAATTAGTCTATCCAGCTAAAATCAAAATCTTTCATCAAAATGAGATGAGATCTTTAACAGTATTGAAGAAGCTGTCTCTTTCATCCAAAACAACAACATCATTACAATCCCAGAAGGCATGGACTGGTCACCATCTACAACCCTTAAAAGAACATCTGAGAAAAATAATTGGATAGATTTAAGAAAGAAGAAATTAAAGACTGGGTCTAAAAATACTGGACTTCCTAGTTCTCAAAGATCAAACTAAATCATAAACTGTGCATGGAAATTTAAAAGAAGTATGTATCATTACTTTATTTGTTTGAATGCTTCTTCATTTTACCAGTGAAATTTGCAATCTTAAATTAAAATTACTACTCTCTTATTAGATATAAATGCTAAGAATACCTAAGATGTGTAGTTAATCAGACCCTGCACGCATACTTTACTTCCTCTCTTGAAGTGTCTGTTCCCCCTTTATTCCTATCTCTTTTTTCTTTATTAAGGGAGGAAGGGAGAAGGGAAAAAAAGTGAAGAAGAGAAAAGGGAAGGGTTAAATTACTGATTATTTAATCGGAAACCTGATATAGGTATTATCAAAACTTGGTTTATGTATGTATTACAAAGTAACATCTGTTTTATTGAAGTTGTTTCAAGCATTTTTTATCAATATAAGGTTTAAACATGACGCAGTTTATTTTTCTGTTATCCAGACCAGCTTAGCGTTTTAACATTCTAAACTGTCATTTACTTCTATTCATGAAACAGTAACCTCGAGTGTTAGTCTGAAATGAAGAGAAGTTTCTACACTCAAGTGCACTCGTGGTTGTCTATGAGCTAACTGTCTAATATAAAGAAGCTTGCTTTGATCGTGCTTTGGGTACTCTACTGGATTCCCATGTTTTGTTGAGCTAGTGCTACTGACATGTAACATGATTAGTTTTATCTATATTACTGCTTCAGTAGTTTGAAAGTTGTTTGAAGTATAAAATGCAAAATAATTACATATTTAAGTGCTAGCAGTTTGAAGAAATACTGATCTGTTCTGAATAAATCCCGTTAGTAATGGGCTCTACAGCAACCAGGGTGGAGTTATGCAAAGCACAATGACCTCTTTGCTGCAACCTAAAGTTCCTCGAGTGTCTGAGGGAATTAACAGTTCAATAAAATAAGCAGCTTGACTTTCATAATATGGTTTTAATAGTCAAACACATTAGTACCCTTGTATGTTCATGGGCATCCGCTTATATAGCAAAATGTAAATACCTGCAAGAATTGGAAAAAAAAAATATCTTCTATTGAACAGTTGATTGATTACAACTAGCATCGTTTGAAAGCACTGATCATTAATGACAAATATAATTTAGAAATTAATAAATACTTTCCTATTACCTTTGCTCTCAATTCTGGTAAAGACAGAACTTTTTCCACTTTGTTTTAAAATATAATGCTTTCCGTTACTGGGGCAACATTTAAAAAAAAAAAACTGCTTGAACCTAAGAGGCGCTCGCAGTAATCTAATGACTGCTGCTGAACTTGGAGACACACACTTACTTTTTCCTGTCTATGATAATTATTATATGTGAGCCATAATACTAGAGTACCCTGATGTGTCTACTTCACAGAAAATACCACTACAAAAAGAAGTTAAAAAACGTATGTTGGGAAAAATTTAAGTGATGCAAAGTCAAGCGTTTCATCACGCAGTGATTGATGTACAGTCACTTTGGGCTTCTGAGTAGACTCTCAGCAGGATAACAAACACTTAGAAGTACACATGTCACGGCAGTTTACTCTGTCAGTACAATTACAAGCACTAAAATGTACACACATTGGGGTAGTTTTACTCTGTTGGCAGAATAAGTACACACCTCAGGTTTACAGATTCAAATCAGAAAATGGTCTGAACGTGAACCAGTATTTATTCTCACAACTGACACCTGAAGGAAACCAGCAATCCTAAATGAACTTCAATTCAATCTCCATGATCACTAGTAGGTTAGTAAAACTCAAAATTGCAACGTAGCTGTCGCCTTAAACATGCTGAAAATAAGCTATTTTCTGCCATTAAATGAGTGCAGGAAATTTGAACATCACATGGGGATTATAAGCAGTGTCCTATTAAATGAAAAGCGATCATTGTAACTGTTGCCATAATGACGGAGGAGTACCAAAAATATATATTAAAGTACTAATTGCTTGAAGATCTATTAAAACCTTATTGAGACATACCAGTCATTCCCTGATTTGTTTCTTTCAAGGTATTAAATTTAAACATATGAATGTGAAACGCAGAAGGTTGTCTCACTATAGGAATGTTTATATTATGGTTTCTTCAATAGGGTTTCATTTAAAAGGATTTCAGGGGAAGTGTTATTTTCATCAAGTTGCATGACCACAGTAAGGAAATACTACAGCACACTGTAATGTTTGCTCTCACATCTTCCTTATTACACGCCACAGAGATCCAGGAAAGTACAACAAATGAAATAACTTGACAGCAAATTATTAAAATACAACATTGGTATTTCATTAAAATTGACTCTAAACACACACAGACTGCTTTTGCTAAAGCCTCCTCAATGAGTAAAATAATAAGTACTGCCAAAGGGAGCGTATAAATTTGCTTCCTAGTACCACTGCCTCATGTTTGGGTTCTGGTATTTTCAGATTCATGTTGGGGTGTTCGCTCCATTTCGGCGCGGACTGTTGCTCCTTATAGCATTGTTAATTGAGGAGATGCATCATATTGTTGTTGTAAGGGCTGGTTCAAGTGACACTCATGCTCAAGTCATTGATAACTCTTTGTTTGTCATGCTTAGTGCTACTACAAATAAACTTTACTCTGCAGCTTGGAATTTGAATTAGTTAAGCTAATCTCAACATGATAGGGCTTTAGAAAATTGCCACTGTTAAATGACATTATGTTCCCATACACAACAGTAGGGAAAAAGGGTGATGGATAGATGTTTAGCTAGATAGGTGATTTATGGAAGCCTTTGAATATTTATTGAAATTGGGGCTAAATAAAAGTGAGTCTACCTTATTATTTACACAGAATAAAGTTTGCAATATAGACTCAAATAATTCATCAAGACAAACGCTAAGGATTACAGGTGAATTTATTTCATTTCATTTCATTAAAAACAGGTTGAGGGAAATGGAAAGAGAAAGCAGATAATGAGAAGAGGAGTGTAAATATATAAATATATATATATATATATATATATATATATATATATATATATATATATATATATATATATAAAACTCTTGACAGCAGCGAAACTAGCTGCATTAGGAGATATGACATTTAAACATTATTGTGCCGAACCAAATCTGCAAAGTATACATTACTTAAATGTATTTGAGACTGCTTAATCCATCAAGTTTAACCTCATAAAGGTGAAGATTATTTGATTGTTGACGAAATATTGAAACATGCTTCTTTATATATACCTGTACATAAATTTAGAAATCAAATTGGTGTTTGTTAATGTTGAGATCTCTCCATGAATACTTGAAAGTTATGAAGTTTGAAGATAGATAAGAAACACTTGAGCAGTTTTCTATTTCTTCAATCACCACCAATTGCAGACGTACACTCTAATTCCATATGTCTTTATACATGATTATTATATTGTAATGCTGTCAATAATTAGTGGTAGTAGGGCAATATGGGAAATTATTATATGGAGAAGTACCATTTATTTTTTTTTTATTTTATTTTACATTTGTTGTAAAATAAAAGGGAAGTGATTTAGTTAGTTATATAGAATATTTGTCACTATAACAAAATGTAAATGCTGATCTACTACTTTACTGAATCATTCTAGTAAATGCTATTATTTACTCATCTTTAAATTTAATAGAATATTTATGTAGCCAATTATCTCTAAAACTCTTTCTTGGTAACTCCACTTGTACATGCTCACTGTTAAACTATTAGTTCTTTGACCTATAACTACTCATACAACAGTGAGAATATATATTCTTTAAACAAATAGAATTTAATCAGTGAAATCTAAATGCACTGATTATAATCAAACTATGTATTACACCAACATATTGTTGTTCTCTCATACCAATTAGTCTAAAGAATTTTATAAAAAACATACTCCGGAGCCTCAAGCTGAGCAAATCTTTTTTTCACATTTTTGGAGTGATGGTTAATCTGACTAGATATTTTTATTCTGTCAGATTAGGAATGTTCTACATTCCATGTCAGTTAATGGATTTACTGAGTACCAAACATTTAGTTTTAAATGTTTTTGTTTTCTTTTATAAGGCCTCAGTCAAATATTAAGTTGTAGTTTTTATTGGGAATTAGCACCTTCTCATTGATAATTTTTCTAAGAAGGATATATGAGTTTTAAATATTATGAATGTTTGCTATCACATCATATTAATACTCTAAACCTTTAAACAGATATAACGTATTTGACCTTTCTTTCTTTAAATGTTAATGCTTTAAATAGTCCAGGGAAAAGATCCAATCTACTAAAATACTTGAAACTAAATAAAGCACAAGTAATATTCTTAAAAAAAACCACTTCAAAATGAATGACAGCTTTAACCTGAACCTAAATGAATACATAAAATTATCCAAGTCTTCATACACCAAAAAGACTAGAGGTGTTCTAACATTGTGGAAGAAAAAATTATCTCTCCTCAAATTATATATAATTATGAAGATAAGGAAGGATTTTTGTCAATTATAATAATAAAATTTAGAAACAAAATTTGGACACTGGTTAATACTTATTGGTTCCCGGGAATTGGGGTAACAACAATATGGCAAATTATTATATGGAGAAGTACCATTTATTTATTTTTTTATTTTATTTTATTTTACATTTGTTGTAAAATAAAAGGGAAGTGATTTAGTTAGTTATATAGAATATTTGTCACTATAACAAAATGTAAATGCTGCTCTACTACTTTACTGAATCATTCTAGTAAATGCTATTATTTACCCATCTTTAAATTTAATAGAATATTTATGTAGCCAATTATCTCTAAAACTCTTGCTTGGTAACTCCACTTGTACATGCTCACTGTTAAACTATTAGTTCTTTGACCTATAACTACTCATACAACAGTGAGAATATATATTCTTTAAACAAATAGAATTTAATCAGTGAAATCTAAATGCACTGATTATAATCAAACTATGTATTACACCAACATATTGTTGTTCTCTCATACCAATTAGTCTAAAGAATTTTATAAAAAACATACTCCGGAGCCTCAAGCTGAGCAAATCTTTTTTTCACATTTTTGGAGTGATGGTTAATCTGACTAGATATTTTTATTCTGTCAGATTAGGAATGTTCTACATTCCATGTCAGTTAATGGATTTACTGAGTACCAAACATTTAGTTTTAAATGTTTTTGTTTTCTTTTATAAGGCCTCAGTCAAATATTAAGTTGTAGTTTTTATTGGGAATTAGCACCTTCTCATTGATAATTTTTCTAAGAAGGATATATGAGTTTTAAATATTATGAATGTTTGCTATCACATCATATTAATACTCTAAACCTTTAAACAGATATAACGTATTTGACCTTTCTTTCTTTAAATGTTAATGCTTTAGTCCAGGGAAAAGATCCAATCTACTAAAATACTTGAAACTAAATAAAGCACAAGTAATATTCTTAAAAAAAAAACACTTCAAAATGAATGACAGCTTTAACCTGAACCTAAATGAATACATAAAATTATCCAAGTCTTCATACACCAAAAAGACTAGAGGTGTTCTAACATTGTGGAAGAAAAAATTATCTCTCCTCAAATTATATATAATTATGAAGATAAGGAAGGATTTTTGTCAATTATAATAATAAAATTTAGAAACAAAATTTGGACACTGGTTAATACTTATTGGTTCCCGGGAATTGGGGTAACAACAATAAAAAAACACTTAGAACTTATTATCAACAATACTAAAGGTAGTCTGATTTTAGGAGGTGACTTTAATTGTTTACTAAATGAATCAGAAACTACTAATAAGAGACCTTTTTGTATTACTTCTATAGGGAAAAATCTCAAAAATGGACAGATAATTTACAACTATATGATTTATTTTATCTCAAAAATGATAATTCGTTAGAATTTTCTCACTGTGATTTTAGATACAGGACTCAAACCAGAATTGATAAGATTTCTATATCCCAAGACCTAAAAACAAAAATATCACATTTTGCAACAATCCCGTACCCTATATCTGATCACAATGTACTTATTTTTAATCTTCAAGCGGATTTTAAAAAATTGTCTTTCACTAAAAGAATACCAGCCTATATTACTAAAATGAAACAGTTCAAACCTTGGCTGGACTCAGAAATAGAATTCTTCCAAGATACAAATCTAGCTAGTGAAGTAAATGTAGTAATCCTCTGGGATTCATTGAAAGCCTATCTATATGGCAAAATTATTGCATGGTTTAATAATAAAATGAAGGAATGGGAGTCTGAATTATCTAATATACAAAAATAAATTGTATTAATTAACAAAGATAATACAAGAATCATTTTGCATAAGAAAAAGGAAACTGAATCCTTAGATAAAAATATAACGACATCCTAACTCATAAAACCAATTTGGCACTAGAAAAATTAAAACTAAATTCTTTTTTCTGTATCGCCAAAATATATGCGTAATCTAATATTGACAGTGAAAAGAAATTCCATTGAAAATAATATTGTGAGCGTGTTTCATGAAGGGAGAAAAAAAATAAAAGTTTCCGATATAAGTGAGATCTTAGATGCCTTTAAATATCACTTCTCGGAACAGTACAAAAACAAAGACTCTCAACATGAAATCTCAGACCTCAATCTGGACCTCCCGGAATTAAAAATCTACCAGAGAATTTGATTAATGAGATTCAGAAACAAATCTCTCTAAAGGAAATTACTGAAATAATTAAAGAAAGCAAAAATAATAAATCACCAAGCATTGATGGTATTATTAATGAAATATATAAGCTCTTACCATCCTTCAGTTATATCAGTCTTCACAAAGCTCTGAATGAATCTTATTTACAAAGTACAATTCCACCATCATAGAGATACTCATTAATTACTCCCATACTAAAAGAAAATAAAGATTCTCATTCGTGCAGATCATACTGGCAAATTTATTTGATTAACAATGACTATAAACTATTAATGTCTATTCTAGTTCACAGATTTAAGAAATCATTAACCTGTCTTATCTCTGAGGATCAAACTGGATTTATTTATAATAGACACACTCAAGACAATATTCAAAGAATTCTAACTACCATAGATATCTTAAATATTGATGACCAAGAAGCTCTTATAATCACTCTTGATACTGAGAAGGCCTTTGATTCAATAAACTGGAAATATCTTTTTAAAATTCTTGAATTATACAAATTCCCTACTCAATTCATTACTTTTATAAAAAAAATATTTATTATAACAATCTAGCATATGTAAAATTATGTCCATTTATGTCAGAATCTATTAAAATTACTAAAGGTACCAAACAGGGCTGCCCAATGTCTCTGATCTTATTCGCTTTAGCAATAGAACCCCTTTCCTTGGCGATTAATTCGGATTCTAAAATTATAGGCCGAAATATAAATAAACAATTTAATTCTAAAATAATGCTATTTGCAGATGATATTTTACTTACATTAATAAATTCAGAAGAATCCTTACAGGAATTGGGTTTACTAGTCAAAAAATTCTATTTTATTTCTGGCCTAAAAATCAGCAGCTCTAAATCTAACCATATGCTTTTAAATAAAAGAACCTTAATGATAATATTAATTTGACTACTAATGAAATAATTGGGAAACAGGTTTCTTCTTTGAAGTACTTAGGGATTGACTTATGTGAAAATATTAATCTAACTTTAAACACAAACTATACAAACATTATAAGCACATTAAAATGTTTCACAGAGAAATGGAATAAATCACATTTAATATTTGAAGATAGATTACAATTAATTAAAATGATCTTGTTGCCAAAAATAAATTACATAGCTCTCTCTATTCCTATATTACCCAATAAAAACATTTTAAAAGAAATAAATAAAATTCTCTTAAAATTTTTGTGGTTTCCTAAGAAACATAGAATAGCTTTATCAAACCATATTAGGCCATGAGAACTTGCAGGAATACATTTCCCATATCTAGAATCTTACATTAAAGCCTATAATCTTAAAACAATATTAAATTGGATAGACCCCAAATATTATTCAGCTTGTAAATCATTACATGCAAGTGTTATCCTAAACAAAAATAAATTAATAAAAAAATTGCAATTAAGCAATCTAAGTAACAAACTTTGGTATGTACTCTGTATCAATATACAATATAATACTATTAAACTCACTTAGATTATTTAAAAATATTTATAAGTCTTTAAGAAGCTTTGTTAACAACAATATTGATATTAAATTATGGATCCAGCCACTATTCCCCTTTAAAACTACAAAAAACCTTTTTGATCATATTACTGTAGATACACTCAATTACTGGTAACTGAAAAAAATTACATCTTGGTATCATTGCACAAAGAACCTAGTTACTCTAGATGCACAAAATTTGATTAAAATGTATGATCTACCATCATCAGACTGGCTAGCCCTCAATAGTCTACTTTCATTCACTAAAGATTTATGCAGGACAATACAGAACTCTTCCTTTATCTCATTACCCAAATGTATACTTCTTATGAATGAAATTTTACATGGTGAATTCATTTGGAAAAAAATAATCTCAAACATATATAAAATTGTTATTAATTATAAATCTATTTCCAATCAGAAATTTTGTGATTTTGTTACTAGAGACTACACATTATCCTTAACTCCTACAAATAAATCTAATGTTTTACACTCTCTTAAATTAACTTCTAATTTACAAGTATGGAAATTTTTCTCTTGGAAATTTCTGCATAGAGGTTTTTACACCCCTAGCAAAATTGCTAAATGTAACTCTTCTGAGCAGGTAATTTGTTGGAGATGTTTTTTAAAGTACAAGGCTGATTAGTCTCATATCTTTTATGACTGTTCTCACATTAAGAATTTTTGGAGTGAAGTTGAAAATTTTCTTCAAGCCATCTTTACTGATTCCTTTATATTATCAAAAACTTTAATTTTCTTGTATGTAAATGAATCTATTACATTGAATAATAAAAATAAATACATTCTTTGGACAATTCTAGCAGTAGCTAAAAAATGTATTACAAGAAAATGGACATCATCCTCCAGTCCAACCTTGCAAGACTTCATGAGCTTATTGGATGAAGTAGCGTCAATAGAAATAAAAGTTAAAAAAATCAAGAATTTATCCCAGAAAATGGACTAACAACCCTTTGACAAAAGTTCTATCTCTTATTAAGACATTGAACCCAGATATGTCACTGCTTAATTAGTCATATTGCAAGCAAGAACTAGTGAATATTTTATGGCCTTCTTTAAATATTTATATTACTTGCTGTTCCCCTTTCCCTTTTTTCCTATCTTTCTTCTTGTACTTGAGGCCTTTGTAAAATTTGTACATAGTTTTATCATAATTTGTTGTTTAAATGAAAATCATTTTCTCCTTTGTTTTATTGTCATTGAAAAATTAATAAAAACTTTTGGGAAAAAAATAATGGCTGATAGATTCAGTGCCAACTTTACCCCCCCCCCCCAAAGGACCAATCACAATACCAGTAGATTTCTAAGCACCCAGTATTACTACTGCACAGGTTAAAACAGCACTGTCCAAGGCCAAGAATACAGCTTCTGTGGGACCTGACAATATCCCTGGCCGTGTTCTACATGAACTACAGAGTGAACTGGCGCCTCACCTGTGTGCCCTGTTCAATCACACCCTCACCTCAGACATTGCCCCTTCCGAATGGCGCACTGCTACAATCACCCCTCTCCACAAAGGAAGAGCAACTACAGACCCTGGAAACTATCGTCCCATTAGCCTGACAAGTCTGATATGCAAAGCTATGGAACGCATCATCATGGACCTAATAAAAAAGGATATAGGGAATCTCCAAACTCTGGATCCCACACAGTTTGGTTTTGTGAAGGGTAGATCATGCCTGATCAACCTGGTTAACTTCTTTGAATCAGTCACCAGAGCTGTGGGTGAAGGTAAGGTGGTTCATACAGCCTACCTTGATCTCGCCAAGACCTTTGATACTATTCCCCACTTAGGAATCATAAAAAAACTCACTAAGCTAGGCATCAACCCCTATATCACTAGGCGGGGTTGCAAACTGGCTCAAAAACAGAATCCACAGTGTGAAATTAGCTGACTCCAAGTCAGACTGCTGACCAATCACGAGTGTAGTCCCACAGGATTCGGTCCTAGGTCCTCTCCCGTTTGGTATCTACTTCTGTGAAGTCCAGGCCAACACAAAGGGACTCTGGCTGACAACATTTGCATGACTATTGCAAGTTGGGAGCTATTATTAACTCCCCAAGTGATGTTGATGTCCTACAGAAAGGCTTAACTGAGACCAACGACTGGTGTCAGAACCATGACCTTAAGCTCAATGCCAAAAAATGTGTTGCCATCCCCTTTGGGAAAAACCCGGTTCCCAGGAATTACCACATCAATGGTAGTCCACTGAACACAGAAGGTGTTATAAGAGATCTGGGAACACAGGTTGACAGCAACCTCTTTTTTGACCACCACATTGCCACTGTGATCAGAAAGTCCTTCTACGTGGCACATCTCATTACTAAGGGTTGTGCATCTAGGAAGAAAGAGGTCATTGTCTTACTCTACTCTTCCCTCATTAGGCCAATCATCGAGTACAATGCCCCATTTGGCATATATCTCACTAGACACCTGCAACAACTAAAGAGGCCGCAAATGTACCTCACAAAGAAGATCCTCCTAGGCCTTAAACACTTGTCCTATATGGACAGACTCAAAAAACTCCAACTATTCTTTCTCATATCGCCTACTTAGAGGCGATCTCTGCTTGACTTAGAAAGCCTTGTCTGACCCAACTCTGTTAGAAATGCTACATCTAAATAAATCCCAATCCCTCCGTACCACAAGCTCCAGAGACCTCAACCTCATTACCACAATCAACAGAACATGCTGGAAGGACAGGTTCATAACCCAGAGACTGCCCATGCTATGGAATAGACTTCCCATACATGTCAACTAGACCATCTCACTGGTCCACTTCAATGATGAGTGGATGGGGAATAGAAAATTCACCCCAGGAATCACTCCAATGGCTCAATTCGACAGAGGCACTGGCAACTAAGGTCAGGTGGCACAATGCCAGGGTAACCTATGGGCTAGGCTTCTCAGGGTCATTAGCCTAGTACAAACCTATGAACCTTAATTGCTGTACTTTTTTCACAACTACCTTGTAAAATAATTTGTGCAATAAAAGCCCAGAACTTCATTACATGGCTTTCTGAAAATATGGAGTAAAAAATCTGCAAAATGGAAGTGTTATGATGAAATATATAATCATGTGAATGCTGAGTTAGAAATGTTGTAATTACTACTTGGAGTCAAAACTTTCATAATAATTAACCAAGAAAGGGGGACCTTTCTTGATAATCTTGCCAGAGTGCTTTCTTCTGATATGTTGATTGTTTTGTAATTCTGCTTGAAAAGACTTACAAAGTGATTTGCCAGAGAGAAATAGTCATTGGCAGTTAACAATTTATTAGGTGGGAACTCATATGGTAGGTAGGTTGAAGATTATCCATGAAATTACTAAAAATGTCAAAGGTTCACAGATGGTGTCTGCAACATCACTTTTTGTACTGAACTACACAATTACAACTGTGCAGTTCCAGAAATGGAAACTCAGATGATTTGTTCAAAATGTTAAGAAATTGTGAAGTTTATATCTACCTCTTTCAGCTGCTGATGATAAATTATGCATTTTAGGAAAAGAGATTATTTCAAGGAGACTGTCTAGACAATGGATAGTGGTAGACCAGAGACTTCAGTGGGTTGACTTAAATAAGATTTAACATCTATGGAAAAACGGGAGAAATGGCATTCTATGGAGCAGGCTAAATTATTTTATTAGGTCAGAGATGAAAAATCTCTTAAAAAGGTTTGTTTATTGTTTTAAGAAAAATTAAAAGTATGTACTGATGATGGAATTATTTAATGAATGCTGCTGGACTTTTGTTAACTGATGAATTCTTTTATGATAAGTTATGACAAGCCCTTTTTATAACTTAGAGTAAATGAAAGAATATACCAGTGATTCTGTAACTCACAGGGGTCTATATTAGAAGCACGAACAGTCGGAATGTCGACAACCTCTTGATCGACACGTATGTGTCAAACGACCATTTCAACGAACGGCCACATCATCAATTTCTTTCCAAGGGAAAGAAATCAACAGGCCAAATACCAAAAACACAATATAATACACATTATAAAGTGGGAGGATGTGCCCACCACACCAACCCTAAGAAAATAGTAACTCTGAGATCACACTATGGTGGAGTAAAGGGCAGATTTAACACAATGGCCAACTAATTTCTAATTTCCCTTGGAAAGAAATCGATAATATAGCCAAGTGCTTGAATGGCAAAACATTATCAAACTGAACCTTTTGGAAGAGTTAAAATCAGGAAGAACCAGGGATCATCCTCTCATACTTTGGCTTGTTTATCCTAGATCACCACTTGTTGGGATCCAAGCTGGATAGATCCATCCCCTAATCTATATAGCACTAGTGGGGTTCCAAGCTGGATAGATCCATCGTCTAATCTATATAGCACTTGTGGGGATCCAAGTTGGACAGATCCATCCCCTAATCTATATAGCACTTGTGGGGATCCAAGCTGGACAGACCCATCCCCTAATCTATATAGCACTTGTGGGGATCCAAGCTGGATAGATCCATCCACTATTCTATACAGTACTAGTGGGGATCTAAGCAGGATACATCCATCCCCTATTCTATATAGCACTAGTGGGGATCCAAGCTGGCTAGATCTATCCCTTAATCTATATAAGTGGTTAGCGATAGTTTTTCAGTTTATGGAAAAGTAGCACAATTCTCAAAATCAGGGAATCTCAAATTTCTGTGGATAATGAGTATTCCCAACATACAAGAGCAAAACATATTGCTTATATTCCTTGTTTCAGGGACTGCAATGAGAAGATGCTAAAATGTAAACTGTTCTACCTAGCTGTCTTCCAACTCTTTATTCACTTGGCCCGAAAACTTATGTAAATCCAAAGGAGCATTAGAGGATCTCACAAAGCAGTCACCCAGCAAGGTGTGCATAACACTGACCACATTGAAGAGTGTTGGAAAGATGATGATCAACTTAAAAAGACAGTGCTCACCAATTTATCATTTTCCAGTGAAGCTGTTCCCACTTTTCCAAAAGACTATGAGTGCTAAGACCAAAGAAATAAGGGAATTTTCACAGCGTTCGACATACGACGGGAATAGTGGTGGAAAAGAATACCACTCATGAAGTGGACATGGCAGAGGCCCCAGATGACAATGGATCTTAAAGGATTGTAACACTACCCAGTAAACATGCCTTTTCTGGGGACTACAGGGTATATTTTTTTGAGAGGGTCACTACATTTAATAATGCATGCAGCTTAATCAAATGACATTGCCCTGTTCAAATTTTTTAACAGCGGTTTGTCAGTCTTCCTATGACAGTTTATTAAATGTGATCAGTCTGTGCTGCACAGATAAACATGCCTTAGTTACATTCTCAGTTTCTGTTAGTTAAGAAATAAAACAAATTCATAGATTTGCTGTTCCCCTGGGATGTTTATCTGAGAGTTATACTATTAGAATGGTCATGTGATTGACAAGTTAAGAACAAAGCATCAGAAAAAAATGTGTTATAGGAGGTGGGTGGGGTCAGCAACTCACTTTAAAATGACTGGCTGGTCTCCAGTTTATTTCACAGGATTATTCAGATATGCAAACCTTCCCTTTGTCATGAGTTGAACAATGCGTGTTGTAGCATCCCCGCATAGATCGAGGGAAAAGATAGCCTGTCTACAAGATGTGACCTATAAATCAGCCGGTCAGACAGTGCATAAACGCAGGTAGAACTAGGGTGTTTAATTTTAACTGTAGACTTTGTTTCACAATAAGAACTTACAGTGTCAGCTGAATATTGTAAATTACATTGGACAGCTTGTCAGGGGGTAAAGACGAGTGGTTCAACTTGTACAAAATCGTACTTATTGGCTCAGGGCCTTTTAGGGCCAGGGAAATGTAGGGCATGGTAAGAACTACGTCCCCGCAGCCTGGAATCACCAGAAGATTCATCAGTGCCTCTTCTGGAGATATTTAACAAGTAAGCCAGAATTGACTTGAATCATTGCGCTGGGTAGAGTATTTTAACGAATGCCCTATATCAGGGGGCATAAGCAGAAAGGATGGATATTGGTTGCAACCACTGGGTGGTAACATAATTTGAAATATATGCTTTGCTTGTAGCAGTTCCCATCAGGATGCTCTAGTCTGAAAGGAAAAACTAGGTTGTTCATACTTGCTTAAGTAGAGTGCAAGCTCAATGTTGGAAGAAGACTTTGTTGTAACTATATATATATATATATATATATATATATATATATATATATATATATATATATATATATATATATGGTTGGTTACTGGGCAGAGAAAGATTTGCAGAAATTGGAGAAGAAGGTTATCAGATAGCACATGTGGAAATACCTGAAGGAAAGAACCATACATTCACAATGGAAGAGGAATTTGTTGTAAATATATATATATAGTTGGTTAATGGGCAGAGAAAGATTTCCAGAAATTGGAGAATAAGGTTATCAGACAGCACACATGGAAATACCTGAAAGAAAGAACCATACATTCACAATGGGTGATTTTTATATCTTACATTCACAGATCTGTTGGACATGCTACACTCAAAGAAACCCCAATCTCTCTGAGCCACACGCTCCAGAGACCTAAACCTTGCCACCACAATAAACAGAACATGCTGGAGGGATAGATTACTGTCCCAGACACTTCCCATGCTCTGGAACAGACTACCCATTCATGTCAAGCAAAGCTCCTCATTAGCCCTCTTTAAGAAAAATCTCGACAGTTGGATGGGAAACAGGAAACTCACCCTGGGGATCACTTCTGTGGCTCTGCTAGACAGGGGCGCAGGGTGGCGAATGCCATGGAACTTTTTTGGCTGGGCTTATATAGGCCCTAGGGCCGATAGCCTAGTACCTACCTATGAACAGGCACGGCTTAGGAAGATGGCTGCAAACAGAAGCAAGGCAGGCTCTGGTCACAACCAATGTAGAAACCTTCAGATGGCAAATGGACAGGATGGAGAAAGTAATGATCAAGAAGACTGAGCGAGAGCAGACATGTTGGATCACCTTAATCATTTAAATGAATCACAAAGTAATGCAGCTAGGGCTCCTTTTATCTGACAATCACTCCAAAGCAACAACTTCTTATTTAACCCAAACGCCCAGAAACCAAAAAGTGAGTAGAACAGTAATAGTGCAGCATGCACAGCTTGAATATTTAGGGACTACCAAAAGCTGCAAACCAGTGACTTGGAAATGGAAGCTAGAGGAGCAAGTATGACAAAGTGCTTAAAAAATTGCACTTACAGTCCCTTGGCAGTGAGAAGAGGTCATCATTGATGGCAGATACAACGGAAAAAGAGATAAAGGATGCAATAGGGGTACAGGCAATGGGGAAGACATCAGGTATGGATGGGTTTCCAATGGAGGTCTGAAATTATGCTGAGCTACAAATATTAAAAATCTGGCGGAAACTAACAGCATCCTAAAAGATGGGATTATTCCAAAAGCACGGTCTTTGGCAATAATGGTTCTTATCCCTAAAGAGGGCAAAGACCCACTAGATGACAGAGCATACAGACCTATGCAAATTCTAAACCATGACTACAAGGGATCTGCAAGCATAGTAGCTAAAATATTGGTGAACATATTGTTGAAAATATTGGTGAACAGATGGTGTCCCAGGATGCGTCTTGCACGAACTGCAGAACAAACTAACCCCCCACCTAAACACTCTGTTCAACCTCAGCCTCTCCGCAGGCTATGTTCCCATAGAATGGTGCACTGCAACGGTTATTCCACTCCACAAAGGAGGGGCCACAACTGACCCTGGTAACTATTGCCCCATAAGCCTGACTAGCCTGATCTGCAAGGCTATGGAGCGCAACATCATGGAACTCATTAACAAAGACACTGGGAACCTCCAAACACTTGACCCGACCCAGTTCGGCTTTGTTAAGGGCAGATCATGCCTACTAAACCTGGTTGACTTCTTTGAGACAGTCACCAAGGTCATAGACAAGGGAAAGGTGGTTCACACAGCCTACCTTGACCTCGCCAAGGCGTTCGACACCACTCCCCACTTGGGTATTACAGAACAACTCACCAACCTGAACATAAACCCCTACATCAGGAGATGGGTTGCCAACTGGCTTACAGACAAAACTCACGAGGTAAGAATAGCAGGCTCCAGGTCCAACTCTAAACCAGTCACAAGTGGTGTCCCACAAGGCTTGGTCCTGGGACCCCTACTGTTCAGCATATACTTCTCAGAAGTACAGGCAAACACAGGAGGACTATGGCTAACCAAGTTGCTGATGACTGCAAACTGGGAGCCATAATTCACTCTCCGGCTGACACAGACATCCTCCAAAAAGGTCTTACTGAGACAGACACCTGGTGTGAAAGTCATGGCCTCAAGCTAAATGCCAAAAAATGCATAGTCATCCCGTTTGGGATAAATAAAACACCCATGAATTACCACATAGATGGCAGCCCCCTTAATACAGAAGAGGTAATAAGAGATCTGGGGACCCAGGTAGATAGTAATCTCTCCTTTGACAATCATATTGCCAAAGTAGTTAGGAAATCCTTCTATGTGGCACATTTAATTACTAAAGGGTTCGCATCTAGAAATAAAGAGGTTATAGTGGCCCTCTACTCGTCACTCATCAGACCCATCATAGAGTACAATGCCCCATGTGGGATGTACCTCACAAGACACTTCCAACAGCTGGAAAGACCACAAAAGTACCTCACCAAGAGGATTACTGGCCTCAAACATATGTCCTATGCAGACTGACTGAAAAAACTCTGTCTGTACTCAGCGGCATACTGTTTACTCAGAGGTGATCTCTGCCTGACTTACAAAGCCATGTCCAATTCAGAATTGATGGACATGCTCCACCTAAAGAAATCGCCACAACAATAAATAGAACATGCTATAGGGATAGATTCCTGTCACAGAGACTCCCCATGCTTTGGAACAAAATTCCTAACTACATTAGGCAGAGCCCCTCACTAACATTCTTCAAGACAAAACTTGACGAGTGGATGGGTAACAGAAAAGACACACCTGGGATCACTTCATTGGTTCTGCTTGACGGAGGCTCAGTTAATTAATCAATGGGACGGTGAAAGCCGACACACTCTGGCTAGGCTTATAAATGCCCTTGGGCAGATAGCCTAGTACCTACCTATGAACATTTTCCCCAAAATCATACATCTAAATTAATGCGGATTTGTTGACTGTAGACAAATTTTTGATAACATTATTAGGACCCTTATGATACAGAAAGATGCACAATTACACCAAAATTTAATTATTTATTAACATTTGTTAACCGGGAAAGTCCACCGGGTCAGAGACCCATTTTCAGTGGAGGCCCAGGGAGAAAAGCTCCACAAGCATTACAGAGAATGAGAATCTTTAAAATACAATTAAAAGTATTACAGATATAACAGGCAAAATACATACTACAATTAACATTTCTTAGGATTTACATTAAACTAAACTAGAAAAATCCTTATAATAGGTTGTAAAGTTACATCAATAGAAATAGAACGGACTGAGAAACAAATACTTTCATTGGTAAGAATTCTAGTATCCTGAAATAGTAGGAATACAGTAGATTAAAGTGATGACTTTAGTGAACACAGGATTAGATGCAAAGAAAGCATTTGACAGAGTCAGCTGGGGATTTCTAGCAAGAATGATGACAGCATTCAGCTTTTCCCAAGGCTGGGTGGATTTGAAAGCTAAGTTATGTGCATATGCAGGAAGTATACCGAAATGTATGACAGAATACACATAATTTGGGGTACAAGGCAGGGATGGGCTCTCTCATCACCACTGTTGTTCACCCTATAACTGGAGCACCTTGCTTGTGAAATTCGACACTCCCCAATAACTGGCTACAAGTGGAGGAGACAGACAGAAAAAAATTGCACTATTTGTGGATGATATGCTGCTGTACCTCAAACATCCAGAAAAGGCCTTGAAATTATTACTACAAAATATTACTACATTTTGGTAAATTAATGAGGTATAAAATAAATGAAACAAAAACAAAAGCTACTGGCCTGAATTACATCTTCACCTTTGACTCAGTCCAACAATATCCTTACCTAACGGGGCATGAAAAGATGAAATATCTAGGGATAAGGCTGAAAGAGGATACTGATGAAGCCACATTACAGATGTGGAGGGGTATTACCGAAAATACTAGAGAAACTGAGGCATTGGAAATTACTGACAATGGGTTCAGGCAATGAACATGTTCTTCGTGCTATTAGTACTGCATGTAAGTCAAGAATAGTGTTTTGACCCAGATGTCAGGAGCCCCCACAACAGGAAGCAATCAAATGATGTGGAACACCTCCAGTAAAAAGTAAATACCATTTCCATAAGATGTGGCCAAAAAAGAGGATAGGTAGAAAGTATAGAAAGACAGGGGGCTGGAGGGAGGGTAACCAGGACTGCAACAGTGAATACACTCGAACATCTATATTTATGGTAAGTGTGTACAACTGTACTATGTTCATGTTTCACTGTTGCAGTCATCACACTTGGGTTGATTCCCAAAGCTGAGGAAGGGTGGCGGCAGTCAAGAAGTAGTAGGACTGGCTATCAGACCTTGTAAGACTGCTGTGGCAAATCCAGCTCTGTATTTAGAAAAGATAGGTAAGTGGTAATGCTTGGTGAAAGTGTGTACAGAACTCCAGGTTGCAGCTTCGAGGATGTCCCTGGTAGGGACTCCCCTGAGAAAAGCTGTAGAGGTTGAGGTAGCCCTAGTGGAATGAGGCCTGATCCCCTGTGGGGTAGGTTTTCCATGTTTTTTGTAGCAGAAGTGGATGCAGTGTGCTATCCATTTAGAAATGGTTTTGTTTTGAAATGGCCTTGCCCTCTGCCCCTGTAGCAGCTGGTCAGATTTTCTGAAAGGTTTAGTCCTGTCAAGGTAGAACCTGAGCTGTCTGTGCATGTCCAAGGAGTGCAGGATCCTTTCCCCTTTATTCTAAGGATTGGGAAAAAAAGGTTGGCAAATGGATGGATTGGTTTAAAGCCACAATGGATACCACCTTGGGCATAAAAGAAGAGTTAGTCCTCAGGTAAACCCTGTCTGCATGGAAGATAATGAAGGGTTCCACAGCTATAAGGGCATGTAACTCAGACACTCTTCTTGCTGAAGTGATGGCTAGCACTAAGGCTGTTTTCCAAGAGAGGAATTTTAACTCTGCTGTAGCAGCAGGCTCAAAAGGGGAAGTGTGAGCTTCTCTAGTACAAAGTTAGTCCCAGGCAGTAGTGGGAGCTCTCCTTGGGGATCTTAAGTTGTTAGCTCCTCTCAGGAACTGTTTGATCAGGGGGTGAGAGAAGAGGGGAGGCTCAGTATTGTAATGAGCTGAGATGGCAGAGGCATGAATCTTAATTGATGAGAAGGATAGGCCTTTGTGGAGCAGCTCTGCTAGGTAATCTAGGATTTGAGGCAAGGAGGGTGCGGCTGTGTCTTTCCCTTGAGATTGGCTCCAAGAACAGTATCTATTCCACTTTTCTGAATAGGATTTCCTAGTACTGGGTCTCCTGGACTCAAGGACAACATCCAGCACCTGTTTGCTGAGGGTTGCTGGTGATGTATTCAGGGAAGAAGCCAGGCTGCCAGGTTCAAGGTTTGCAGCTGAGGATGCAAAATCTGTCCCTCCTGCTGGGACAGCAGAGAGGGGGTGTGCTGTAGGTGACAGGGTCGCACTGCTGTCAGACTGCGTAGGAGTGGGTACCAGTGCTGGAGTGGCCACTCTGGTGCAATAAGGATTGCCCTTGGCCTGTCCTGTTTAATTTTGAGGAGTACTTTTGGAGGGGGGGGGCAGAGGGGGAAAGGCAGAGATTGAGAGGTTTTCCCATGTGAAGGATAGGGCATCCACTTTCCAAGCTTGGCTGTAGGGAATTCTGGTGCAAAATTAGTTTAGTTGATGGTTTTGGGGGAATGCAAAGAGGTCCCCCTCTGGTGTCCCCCACCTGTGTATTAGAAGTTTGAATTAGTTTGGTTCCAATTTCAACTCATGTGGCTCCATTAGATTTCTGCTTAAGTCGTCTGTCAGTGAATTTTGTTTGCCTGGCAGGAAATGTGCTTGCAGGTGCACTTGGTTACTTAAGGCTGTGTTCCACAGAGCCATGGCTAACCTGCAGAGTGGGTAGGAGTGAGTTCCCCCCTGCTGGTTTATGTACCACATAAATGTGATGTTGTCTTTCTTTATCAGGAGATGTCCTGGCAGGATAAGGTATTTGAAGGCTGTCAGTGCATTCTGTACAGCTAACATTTCTTTCTGATTGATATGCAGGTGAATTTGTCCTGGGCTGCATTTGCCTTGAATGCATTTGCCTGCCATGTGAGCCCCCTATACATAGTCTGATGCATCTGTTGTCAGAGCTTGGACGGCAGGGGGTTGTGAGAAAGGGAGTCTTTTGTTGTGGTTGCAAGCCTCCGCCCACCAAAGGAACTCTGTCCTTAGTCAAGGAATGATAGGAACCACTGTTTCCATGTCCTGGGAATGTTGACACCAGAGACTTCTTAAGTACTATTGAAGTTTCGTCATATGCAGTCTTGCATATGGAATCAGTAGAATACATGAGTCCGTGAACCCTAGGGATTGCAGTATTTTTCTTGCAGATAGCTAGGTTTGGGTGCCCAGCAGTTTGAAATAAGTTGTCAAATAAACCTGCTTTTATGGAGTGAGGAATACCATCTGGGATGTTGTGTTCAAGCTTACTCCCAGGAATACAATCTTTTGGCTGGGTACCAGATGTGATTTCTTTTCGTTGATGGTATACCCCAGAGAAGTTAGGAGTCTCTTTACAAACGTCATGTGCTGAAGTAGCAACTCCTGACTGTCTGCCTGAATCAGGCAATCATCCAAGTATGGGTAAATCTGAATATTTCTCTGCCTGTAGTAAGCAATGGCTGGAGCCAGGCACTTTGTGAATACCCTGGGCGCAGTAGATAAGCCAAAGGAGAGAACTGATAGTGCATAGAGCCTGCCCTGAAACGTAGATATTTCCTGCAAGATTCCCTTATGGGGATGTTCAGATAAGGTTCTTTTAAGTCTAGGGTGACTAGCCAGGAGTCCTTGGCTAGCATAGGAAGGAGCTGCTGGAGTGTAAGCATTTTGAATTTTGGTACCACCAGGAAGGTGTTTAGGGTTGACAGATCCAGTATAGGGTGCCAAGAGTTCTCTTTCCTGGGCACCAGGAACAACCTGGAGGAAAACCCCTGTCCCCTTTGCTCTGCTGGCACAGGTTAAATAGCCCTGATACTGAGAAGAGAAAGTACTTGCTTTTGGGCCTCTGTCCACTGGTTTGAAGGAAGGTCTGGAAATCCGCTTGGGGTTGGCAGAGAGTGGAAATAGAATCTGTATCCCTGGGATACAATGTTTAAGACCCAGTCCTGGGTAATATACTCCCAGTTTTTTGCATGCAGGGCGAGTTTTCCTCCTAGGGGTGCAAGTACATGGGCATGGCTGGGAAGGATTAAGGACAAGTCCTTGTGAACTTTTTCCATAGGGGAGTGGCTTACCACTCCCAGTTTTTGAGGAAGGAGCACTCCATTGTTTAGATCGGTGCATACCCTAAGACTGTAGTCTTTGTGGTCTGTTTACCCTGGGTTTGGGCTGAGAAGGTCTGGAAGGGACTGGAAAAGACCAGTTTTTTGAAGGTCAATGCCTACTGAATCTAGGTGGCTATACCTGTAAGAAATCTTCAACAGTTTGCATAGATTTAGCTTTTTCCTCCATCTTTTTAAGATATTCTTCTGCTTTATAGCCAAACAAACATTCTTGGTTTAATGGAACATCAAGTAATTTTGCCTTGACATGGTCTGGCAAAATTTGCTCCTTCAGCTAAGCATGCCTTTTCAGAACAGACCCAGTAACAGCAGCCCTGCAAGATGCTTCTAAGGCATCAAAACAACACTGCAAAGTATGTTTACCAACTTGGTTTGCAGAATACATCAAGTCTTGTAAGTCCTTATTTTCTGCACAATCAGGAATCAACAACATTTTTTGTTTAATCAGGTTAATTATATGCTGCTGGTACTTCAACATGTGAAACTGGCAATTTAAAGCTCTGATGGCAAGAGTTGCAGAGATATATACCTTCTTACCCCATCTGTCTAGAGCCCTAGAATCCCTGTCAGAAGGTGTAGGGTTTTTGGCTGTAGAAACCTTAATACCTTTAGGTCCCTGGGAAATGGTCTCTGGATCCGCAGTGAGATTTTTAAAGAGAAATTTGTGAGAGTCAGGTACTCTGTAGTATCTGTCAGGCTTTCTAGAAGCAGGTGGTAAATTATCAGGGGTAAGGCTGGATTCCATGAAGACATCATCTACAATATCCAGGACAGGGGGATATAGCTAGAGGCCTATGCTGAGGCAAGTCTAACAATTCCCTGAGTCTCTTTTTGGACTTTGGGTAGTCCTGGCATTCCCAGCGGAAATGCTCTCTTAGGGTATGCAAGGTTTCACTGAAAGAAAGGTCCTCTGGTGGTGGGGTTTGAGGGAATTGAATCCTCTGCATCTGAGTCCTCACAGGTAAATAAGGGTATGTCCTGGTAATCACAGGGGTCAGAGTCATCAGACTCATGGCCTAAAGAATCAGAAGGAAAATCAATTCTTTGTCTTTTGGAGGGGGAAGGCTGGCTTCCCTTAATTAAAGTAATAAGGTCTTCAGCCATTCTAAGCATTTGTTTCTGTGGCATGGGAGCTTGCGAATGTGCTTTGGTCATCAGTTTCCTAGGCGTAGTGCGAACCCTGGGCCTGAGAAATTTGGTAGATTTAGTCATTAACGAAGTAGTCATTTTTTTACGAACATCAGAAGGTCAGAATACACCCTCAGAAGCCAGTGCCTGCACAGCGTTTCCAGACCCATCGAAGGTAGAGACAACTGTAGATTCCATAGTCGAAGAAGCATCTCGCGGCATACCAGACTCCGAATGGGTCTCAGTAAAGGCCTGCAAATCTGTAGAAGCGGGTAACAGGGGCTGCGAAAGTGCCTGAGTACTGGCGGACTGGTGACTAGCTTAACGGAAGAGTCATCAGCAGTTTTGGACCTATGTGGTCTGTCTCTCTGTTTAACTTTACGTTTTTTTCTGAAGATCGGTAGTCGGATGGCTTACTGAAGCCCTTTAGGAATAAGGAGAACGAGAGCAAAAGAATTCAGAGACAAAAATAGCCAGACGACAAATAGTTCTGGCACTGAACAAGGCACAAAACCGACAGCGAGGGACGTCGTGGTCTGGGCCTGAACAGGTGACGCAGTAAGAATAAAAATCTCTGTGAGGTATTTGCTTTCCACAGGAAAGACAATTGTTAACTTTTTCTGACATCAGTTAGAGCAAGAAAAAAGGATCCCCAACAGGGTACTTAGCTTTAGAAGTCTTCAGGTTTGAAATTTGAAACATGAAAATTTCAGGTAGCTGCTGACCAGCACTTGTGAACTGCTTCTGCTTTGGGCTCCTGCACGGCAAGAAAAGCTGATGTAATGGCGTCGGCTGCATGTGTTATACCCCTTGCCGACCTGACGTCATGGATGAGGCAACAGCATCCGATGCAGAAATCCTAAGACTCTGGTATTCGGGCTGACCTGAGGGCTATCTGCAGGCAGATAACCCAAGTGTGATGACTGCAACAGTGAAACACGAAGAACATCAGGAATTAGAGGGGATTTATAAGACTCTATAAACACTGTCAAACAGTAA
Source organism: Protopterus annectens (assembly GCF_019279795.1). Taxonomy (NCBI): domain Eukaryota; kingdom Metazoa; phylum Chordata; order Ceratodontiformes; family Protopteridae; genus Protopterus; species Protopterus annectens. The sequence goes on from NC_056742.1 coordinate 468,070,344, forward strand.
CAAGGAGGAATCATACATTCAGATTTATTTAGAGAAAATCTTAATTGATTTTTGAAGCAAAAAATGGATAAAAAAATGGAAAAAAAATCTTTATTACCATTTTGCTGGTCAAAGTCAGCATCAAATATGGGCAGGCAACAAATCCTAACAAACAAATGGAGCAAGAATAGGAGAGAACCCCGGTTCTCGGAGCAAATGGTAATTGCAGACAATATTTGAAAAGATAGCTTCTAGATTAGGCACAGATTTGCTTGTTTGGGTCTAATAACCACACATAAGGAACTCATGGAAGAATTAGGGCAAGAACAGTGCACTCCAGGCATATTTGAATATTTATGAGAAGCCAGACTGGAGTGTACAAACTTGAAGAGACTGATAAGCACAGCATACAAAGCCTTGTAGAGTTAAACGATCAGCTTAGAGACAAACGTAGACAGGACTGGAGTCATTAGGCAGACAGGCAAACTCCTGAGTGAGAGTGGACACAGATGTGTAAATCTTAGGTACGCTGCCAAGTCCTGGAGATTCAGAGTATTTGCATGGAAGTGCCTCCACAGGTACATCTACACACCAGGTAGAGTGCACTGTAAGTTCATAACTATGGAGGTTAGGTGTTGCAGCAGTATGGACGGCTGTAAGGGGGATTGTCAGCATGTCTTCTGGGGATGTCAAGCACAAGACACATTTTGTCATGATGGTCAATATATGAGGGATCAGTCATTAGGAAGATCATGATAAACAACAAGATGACGTTCCTTAATTGGACAAATCTGGTGAAATCTAGGCAGGAAGTCGCTTTAATAGCCCATTTCCTTCTGGTTGCCAAAAAAGCCAAAGCCATCTACAGAAAGTGTAAGCAGAAAGCCCCGCCCAACGGACAGGAGGAGGGGAAATTAATGGAAGAAACTGAGGGCCATCTACAGAAAGTGTAAGCAGAAAGCCCCGCCCAACGGACAGGAGGAGGGGAAATTAATGGAAGAAACTGAGGAAAGGGAAATAAAATTAGTGATGGCTAGAAACTGTAAATATATAATTCCTATGTGGACCAAATGAGACTCAAGGATGTCATCCAAATAAGAAGATCCATAGTTATCAATGCTGGTGGGGGATGTGACAGGTGGGGGGGGGGGGGGGGTGAGTCTTCCTCATTCATAACCTTGTTTTGTCTTTTTGGAAATCTGATAACTGTAGGTGAAAACAGCATTGCTTATATCATTCTGTTAAATATTATTCTTGTTATAATGCATTGTAGTAACATTCATAGTGTTTTATAATGGTTTGTGTTATTTTCTTTCACATAACCCAAATTTATCATATTATACAGTTACAGATTAAAAATTGTTGCACTGGATTGGTCTTGTACAACACCTGCAATCTCCCTAGTACTGGGCTGTACTTAAATGCACTAGTTAATCTTTACTGTCAGTATCAAATACAATGGTCACTGGGATTTGGATCATAGTCCACCATGCATGAGGACTGTACTTTTGAATATATGGAATGCATCACAAAAAACAGTGATGCTGTACAAAATAAAAATTCATATTATGGCTGGAATGGATCTCAAGTATACTTGGTTGTACAAAGAAAGTGGAATATTTTAAAATGTCTTATCTTATATCCTACAGTTCTTAATAAACAAGACTAGTTAGAAACATTTACTTAAGTGCTTTACTTGTTTGTTAATTCTCTCTTGGTTTCGACTAGTGCTTTCATAATGACTTTAACTGACTACTGTACACTGGAAATGCTGCTATTGTTTATGTGGATATTATTCCCTGGAAGGCTTCATCCTAAGGTATTAGTAATACCTTTATGGGATTTGAATAACAGATCATACAACAAGTCAGCTCTACACCAACAACTTTCCCCGTCTCTAAATCCTATGATGCCATAAAACTCTTCATAAGATGGACTATTCCTGATTTCTGAGCATATTACTCCAGACATGAGCACAGGTCTGGCCAAATTCCTTTCTTACAAGCCTCACCTCAACTGAGGAATGAGGAAGGTGACTGGGTTTGTCAAAGGTGCTGGGCTTGGATCATCCAGGTCTACTGTTACTGTAAATACTTGCATTTTGTATCCAAGATGATCCAGCCAATACTCAAACCTCTAGGAACAAGTTCATAGCATAATCTCCTGGGCAGTTAAGAGAGAATTCTACACAATATGGTGGCCCCATGGGAACACCATTCACTGGAAACCAAATCCAACCTGTAGTGTTATGCAAAGCTATTTGGAGAATCCAAGTTGCAGCTGCACAAATATCCTTAAATGGAAAATTACCAAAGAAGGCATTAGAAGTAGCCAAGGCTCTATCAGGTGAGATTTTGGAGGCAGAAGGAACTACCTGAGGAAATGACTGCCTATGTTTTTCATAATAAAATGTATTTATTTATTTTATTTTCAGTTTGATGACCGGGGTGGTCCACTGGGCTCAAGGAGCCCATTTTCAGTGGAGGCCCGGGGAGAAAAGCTCCACAAAACATAGCAGACATAGTAACAATTAAAAAATTAGTAAAAATTATGTAGTAAAACATAAGCACAGTAAAATATCAACATAGTATGGTATACAGTGCATATTTACATGTAAATACAATTAGAGGTCGATAATACAGAGCCACCATTATACTGAGGCTTTAAATCTTCTGAGAATGCTATGAAAGAAACTTTTGTAAGAAAAAAGTAAATAAGATTGAACTCATTGGGTAAGGTGGAAGGTACTTTATGTATATGTATGTATTCATGTATTAGGCAGGATTAGGTAGGTAGAGTGCAAGTGCATTTCCTGTTATTGGAGAGATAGGAATGGAGCTGGGTTTTGAAGTGATCAAAGTTTTGAGAAATTCTTAGAGAGGGAGGAAGAGAGTTCCATTTTTTGGCTAAGGAAAAGGATAGGAGAAGCTGACCTGAGGGACGGTTTGGTTTGTATACAGAAATGAGATTTTGGAGAGCAGATCTTAGAGTTCTGTAAAGGGTATATAGTGGTAAGATATTATTTAGTGCAGGACACTTAGTGGGTTTAAAAATGAGTTTGTGGGCTGTAGTGATTTGGAGGTAGTCCAGGTAGTTGGGAAGTTCTAGCCATAGCCATTGCAGTAGGTGGAGAGGTATGTAGTGGTGGGTAGAGTACTTGGACTTGGTGGCAAACTTTGAGATTTTGTTGTAATAGGATTCTAGTTTAAAGGAGATAGAGCCTGTAAGCAAATTTACCAGTGTCAGTTTCAAAATTTTCTGTAACGACTTTTTTTCTGCAATGGAAAAAAAAAATGATTTACACTTTTGGAACTGGGAGGAAGGGAAAGAATTTGCCACACCGTTGGTTGGGATAAAAAAAGATTGCAGCAAGGCTTCCTCGGTTTAATTTCTCCAAGTATTTTGGGTTTCTAATACCATAACAGGAATGGACCCCATTCTTAAGTCAAAGCATGGCTAAAGTTCATTCAGTTAGATGTTTCAATCTTTGATGTTAGCCAAAAGTGCTTTTTGCGGCATCACCAGAATTTACTTCTCCTGCAACTCATACAGAGTTACATATATTGGAAACATATCTAAATAAGACTGTAGATTCTTTTTTACAAGACACATTGCTCCTACTACTGTTGGAACTGTCTGGGTCTCTTTCTTTCACATTCCCCTCATTCCTGCCTGCGAGTCCTGGTATTTTATGACTTTGTGTCTCTATCTGCATGTAAGACACTGCAATCACTGGGTAAGAAATTTCAGTGATCAATGCTTCTTTTGTCTTCACTTCATGGACTACTACACAGGTAGGTGCTGCTTAACATCTGGGACAGGTTTTATCCCATAGAAGTTTAAGCAGTGCAGGCATTAAGCGAACACCCTATACTTTGTATTGTGCTTCACTTAACGTCCGTCTGTATAACAGCCAATCGCATTTACATCTGCTGAGTACAGTATGGATGTAAATGCGGTTGGACATTGTGCGGAAGGACGTTAAGCACCACACACCTGTATCTGGTTTTCTCACATGTATTTTTGAACTGCTGTAATGGGTGATCCCATGTGATATAAACATCATTTTCTATAATGCTTTGTGGCTCATGTTTCCAATGCTTCTCAGCTACTTCAGTATAATATAATAATCTTTGCATATTCCCCACTGCAACAGTCTTGCTACATTATTATGCCTTTCAGTATACAGGCCCTCTGCTATCAGTGCATCACAACCAAAAAAACAAGACCAAGAAATAGTAAAGCTTTTTTGAACTGCTATTTCTTGGTCTTTTTTTTTTTTTCATTTATTTTGGTGTTTGGTATATTCAAGATGTCTTTAGACCGAGCTGATGAGGTTCTTTGGGTGTTTCAAACCCCTGGTGAGCAGAATAAATTCCTTTTTATTAAGTTGCTGAAAGAATGGGAAGCTAAATTGGCTGATTGAGACCCGTGGATGTCTGTTGGTGAAAGTGAGTTTAATATGCAGCGTGACAGACTTATACTAAAGGACGATTTAATTTTGACACAAAACTGCTGGAAAAGTATTTAAGTTTGGGCATCACTCCAAGAGGTTTGCAGGCTGATCGTTTTCCCACTTGGGACTTTACTGAGGATAAGCTAGATTTGTTGGAGTGACAGCAAGTCTCCTCGGATTGCACTTTGGGCTGGATTCATATCTTGGTGAAGAGAAATGTAAGGGCCAATGAGAAGTTGCAGTGTGACATTATGGATTTGCAGCCTAAATTGGTGAGTGAATCTTCAGAAGCTGTATTTTCTGTGAGAATGGGTGAAATTAATGCGAAAGTGAAAAAACTGGAGTTGGAGACTGTTAACAGGAAGAAAAGAAAACTCAGTAGAAATCTAGGTGATTTTTGGAATGGTCTTGTCTATGCATGGCAGCAGAAACCATGTCAGGGGAGGTCCAGAACCGTTCTCAGGAAGTCGAATAAGTATGCCCTTGCTGCAAGAGACTCTTTGGTCTCTTCTGTTGAAATGCCATCAAAAAGTGTGCCTCCTTTGAAAACATTGAAGGGGTCGAATTCTCTGATTCATCAAATCACTCAGAACAGGGAGATAGGGTGTTTTTTTCCCAGGTGGACATAGGAAGGGCCCAAAAGAATTGCAGTAGAGGGAGAAAAACATAGTTCAACACTTGCATTCGTCTGGTGTTTTTCCAACTTTCTGGACTTGGACTGTTTTTTTTTTTTTTTTTTGTCTGTGTGTAAGCCTGCAAGTAGTTGTCGTACTTTACAAGTTGTTAATTTAGCTGATGCTAATTTAACTGAGTTGAGTGTACAAGTTTTAAATAAAGGAACAAAGTTTGTTCTGACAAAAAGTCCAACTTTGGCAGAAGTACTATTAGAAATTAAAAGATTCTGCAGAAAGTTACATCTGACAGCTTTTTTTTTTTTATAGAAAAAAGTTCAGTGTGACACTTGGAAAATGTAAATCAGTTACTGAGCATGATTCTTTGTTAGATATATCTACTTACAGTTGTGAATTGTTTTGTGGAAGTGGGGGAAGAAGATAATATATGTTTTAATACATGCTATGGTAAACTAGTAGTCCATTTTTCTACCAGCAGTAATTTTGTACCACCCAAATTGCCTTCAGAAGTGTGCTTGTTTGAACAAATCTTGTGTAAAATGTTGAATTTAAATATTTAAGGTTTATTAAATCAAAGAAGCAATATAATTTAACCAGAGATGAATGGGGAGCCCTCAATGAACTGAGAAGCATGACAAATATATTTGTGTTTAAACAGGTGGATAAGGGTGGCAACTGGGTGGTGATGTCGCAGACCCAATATAATCAGATGGTTAATAAGTTGTTGTCCGTTGAGGAGGATTATGCAAAACATACCCGGAATGCAGTCCCAGAATTTCATAGTAAACTTTTTGAGTTGTTGGAAAGGGGTGAGAGGTTAGGTTTCCTCTCCATGGATGATTTTAAAAGAATTCATATTTGCAAACTCTGTGACCCTATTTTCTATGCCATTCCGAAATTGCATAAGGATCTAATGGATCCACTGAGAAGTCACAATGTTTCTGGGATTGATTCTTATTTACAGAACATAGGGATATGGTTGGTTTCATTGTTGAAAGACTTTTTAGTCAATATCCCTGCACATATTAAGAACACCCAAGAATTGTGTGAAATGGTGACTAAGATTAACTGGCAAAAAGATTTTTACTGGATTAAAGTTGATATTAATTCACTTTATACGAATATACAGCTAAGATGGGGTCTGGAGGCTGTTTTGAACATTATGGGTGAGGGTCCTCATACCATTCTTATTGCCAGCCTTTTAGAGTGTTGTTTAATGCACAATCACTTCAAGTTTAATAATGAAACCTGTCTCCAAAAGAAGGGGACAGCGATGGGTTTCCCTTATGCTCCCTACTTATGCCATTATATAAATGGGGGATTTTGAAAGAAAGTTTATTTATGGGACTGAGTTTTACAAGGAACATGTGGTGATGTACAGGTGTTACGACGACGATTTAATTTTCATTTGCAAAGGGCACCCTTCAGATTTTAGTCTTTATTTGTGAGTTGAATAGTAATAACCATGGATTAAAATTTTTTATGGTAGATGGTAGGACATCCAGTCAATTTCTGGACATAGAATTTTATGTGGATAATTTACAAAGAATTCAACATAAGCTGTTTAGAAAACCTACTGCGGCCAATACTTTTTTGTATGGTGACAGTCTGCATCCCCTCACCTTACGAATTTCCTTCTGTATGGGGAATTCAAACATATATTTCATAATACTTCTGAAGTGAAACGTAACAATAGATACCTGCAAAAGGTGAAAAGCAGGTTAAAAGAAGGGGGTTATGCTGAAGAAACAAACCTTGCTATGGATAGTATTTATGGTAAAAAAGGGGTCAGAAGAAGGTTTTTGTTGAGAATGGAATAGTGAAATGGGACAGATAAAGGGAGAGAATATCCAAGAAGGTATTATTTTGTGACTAAATATTCCCCTTTCTATAAGGTTAGGAAAAGTTAATTTTGGAATTCTGACACCACATCTGTATGGATGAGGTGGTAAGGCATTTGTTTCCAAAATATGTTACTTTTTCATATGGCAGGTATCTAAATTTAAAAGAGCTTTTGAATTAGACATCATTGGGCTCAGTTGGATAATTTGCATGTGGACACTGCAAAATTTGTAGCAGGATTAGGAATATATGTGGAACTTTTATTGACAGAATGTTCATGTCTAAGGGAAGATTGCATTGTAACTCATATGGGGTGGTCTACATCGTGGGGTGTGGATGCAACAATGTCAGGTTGGACATAGATCAGGCAAAAACATCAGTAAAGGTTTGAATACTTGAACATTTCGGGGATATAAAGAATAAGAACAGGAAAAGCCCCGTAAGTGAACGCTTCAGTTCTGTGCATTCTGGGTCTGATGATTCTTTTTTTTTCTTTAGTATTTTGGCAAAACCTGTTTTACACAAGGGGGGGGGGTTAACAACAAGTTAATTGGGGTGGAAAGTAAAATGATCTTAAATTTTAGAAATTTTCATCCCAGGGGTCTTAATCTTGAAGTTAATTTAAATAATTGGTGCTGTGTGTAATTATGTATTAAATTATATACAGCACTTGAACTGGGCAATTTTTTGTATTTCTTATGCAGGTCTATCAGATATGTAAAGTTTTCAGAGGAGTGTTGTTATTTATCAGTATGGATTCAAAGCACAGTGTACTTTAAGATAACTGATCTTGTTTAATATGAAGGGTTCATCTGGTATAAATTGCAAGCTTGCTGATGTAATGTATGAACTGAAGGTGAATGTCCCAGGTACCAGATGCTTAAGTCACGAAGTAAAGCTTTTGAACTGCTATTTCTTGGCCTTGTTTTTTTCATTTATTTTGGTGTTTGGTGTATCAGTGTATCACACCCAGCAACAAGATATGCAAATGTTTCCAATTCTGCTGCATAAAACCTGCATTTCTCTGTTTCTCCCATATGTTCAATGGACTCAGTAAACCAATGTGTATGAGGCTGTTCCAGAAGTTTTCTATACTTGCAACCACACTTAGGCCTTTTCCACATTTCTTACCTTCTCATCTGATCCTTCCCCTTATATACTTTCTTTTGTTATTTGGCACATTCAGTTGCTGCCTGACTTTTGTCTACTTCTGGTTTGGTTTCCATTCTCACTTGACAATGATATGCTTCTGCTGAACTAAGCAGGGAAGTCATCTTATACTTGTTTTCCTCATGTTTTAAAACTTTCACTATGTTGGGATCTTGTGAGGCCAGCAGATATGTATGCAGTCCTACAACTGTAGATCTATACATGTAATCAGTTTCATGGAGGCCCATACCACCTTCAGAACGGGGAATATATAATCTTGGTATGCACTGATTTTTATAAATCATTTGGTGAGCATGAAGCATCCTTCTTGTTTTCTTGTCTAATCTATCAAACACCTTTTGGGGGCAAACAGTCACTCCAAAACTGTAAGTTAGGACAGGAAAAGCAAACTGGTTTATAGCTTGAATTTTTTCCTAGATGTCAATGCTGTTTTCAGGATTAAAGTCTTCTAAAATATTCCTTACTAAGTTTTATTCACATTTTATTGTTGATCCTTCATCATTTCCTTTACATCACATTCTTGTCCCAAACTAATGTTTTCTTGGTGCTGCAGTTTTCCTGATTTAAAGGTTGCATTTGCACATTTATCAAGAACTAATGACATTCTTATATCATCTGAAAAAGTTTTGACTATTTGCACTTGTGCTTTCAGTTCCTCATCTGATGAGCTACACAGTTTTAAATCACCGACAAAGAGAAAATGAGAAGGCTTTATACTTTGTTGCTTTCTGGGAGCCAAATTATAGCCATGACCTAATATGTTAAGGAGACAGTTTAATGGGTAAGGGCAAGACAAAAGAGCAGCGGTGACAAGAAAGTCAACCTGAAATATCCCCTTTTGTATTGTTAGCCCTGGAATACTAATTTGTCCTTTATCATGGCTTAGCTGCAAAGTGGTCTGCCACTGTTTCATAGTTGCTGTGATGTAATTTATCAGTGTAGGGTGTATCTTATACATTTTTAAGCACTCTTTTATTCATAAATATGGGATACTGTCAAATGCTTTTTTGTAGTCGATCCATGCCATACTTAGATTCTTCCTCTTTTTACAGTTCTCCACTATGACTTTATTTAACAACAAAAGATCCTTTGTTCCATATGACTTTCTTTTATTGCCCTTTTGTTTTATTGCCATAATTGAGTTTTTTCTAAAGGACTATAAACTCTGCATCAGTTCCATTTTATAGTTTACACACTATCAGAAGGCAAGTAATATAATTTTTAGGGTAGCTTGTAGGTTCACTCTTAAGCAGGAGTATTGTTTTTTCTGTTGTTAACCAGGCTGGTGTCTGTTCAGGGTGCACATATAAATAGTTGTTACTCATGGCTAAATCTTTGTGCAGAGATGTTAATACATCTGGGCTTGGAGTTTTCCAATTAGAAGCTTTTCTTAACTTTGATTCAATCTCTCTGGCTGTTACTTCATCCCATTTCATATCCTGTATCTTTGAACTTCTTATACTTTCTTTTACTACTTCTATCCATTTAGCATCTGTGTTATGTTCCACAGGATCTTCATAAATACTTCTCCAATGTATCCATTTTTTTTTCGGTGGTTTTTCATAGGTAGGTACTAGGCTATTGGCCCTAGGGCCTATATAAGCCTAACCAAACGGTACCCTGGCTTTTACCACCCAAGAAAATTATTTTCCTTTGCCCCTGTCAAGCAGAGCCACAGAAGTGATCTCCAGGGTGAATTTCCTATCTCCCATCCAATCATCAAGATTTTTCTTGAAGAGTGCTAATGAGGAGCTTTGTTTGATATAGATAGGTAGTTTGTTCCAGAGTATGGGAAGTCTCTGGGACAGGAATCTATCCCTCCAGCATGTTCTGTTTATTGTGGTGACGAGGTTTAGGTCCCTAGAGCATGTAGCTCGGAGGGATTGGGATTTCTTTACGTGGAGCATGTCCAACAGCTCAGGGTTTGACATAGCTTTGTATGTTAGGCAGAGATCGCCTCTGAGTAGACGATATGCGACAGAGTAAAGCTGGAGGTTTTTGAGACGGTCTGCGTAGGGCATCTGTTTGAGGCCGGTAATCCTATTTGTGAGATATTTCTGTGGCCTTTCCAGTTGTTGCAGATGTCTTGTGAGGTACATACTAAAAGGGGCATTGTACTAATGGGTCTAATGAGTGATGAGTAGAGGGGAACAATGACTTCTTTTTTCCTGGATGAGAAACCTTTTGTGATGAGGTGTGCCACGTAGAAGGATTTCCTGACTACTGTGGCGATGTGATTATCAAAGGAGAGACTACTGTCCACCTGTGTCCCAGGGTCTCTTATCACACTTTCGGTGTTAAGTAGACTATCGCCTATGTGGTAGTTCATGGGTACAGAATTTTTACCAAAAGGGATGACAATGCACTTTTTGGCATTGAGCTTGAGGCCAAGGCTTTCACACCAGGCATATGTCTCAGTGAGGCCCTTTTGTAGGATGTCCACATCGTTAGGAGTTTTAATTATGGCTCCTAGTTTGCAGTCATCTGCGAACTTTGTTAGCCAAAGACCTTCTGTGTTAGCCTGTACTTCAGAGAAGTAGATACCAAACAGGAGAGGACTTAGGACTGAACCCTGTGGTACTCCACTTGTCACTGGTCTGAAGTTGGATTTAGAATCTGCTACTTTCACAGTGTGGGTTCTGTCAGTGAGCCAGTTGGCAACCCATCTTGTGACATAGGGATTTCTACCTAGTTTAGTGAGTTTGTCTATAATTCCAGAGTGGGGGATGGTGTCAAAAGCCTTGGCGAGATCTAGATAGGCTGTGTGTACCACCTTACCCTCATCTACGGCTTTGGTGACCGCTTCAAAGAAGTCTATCAGGTTTAGGAGACATGATCTGTCTTTTACAAACCCGAACTGGATAGGGTCCAGAGTTTGGAGATTACCAATGTCATTGTTTATAAGTTCCATGATGATACGCTCCATAGCCTTGCAGACCAGGCTCATCAGGCTAATGGGGCGGTAGTTCCCGGGGTCCGTGATGGCTCCCCCTTTGTGGAGTGGGATAACCGTTGCTGTGTGCCATTCAGTGGGCACAAAGCCTGAGGTGAGGCTATGACTGAACATGGTACTTAGGTGGGATACCAGTTTGTTCTGTAGTTCATGTAGAACACAGCCTGGGATGTTGTCAGGTCCCATGGATGCTGTGTTCTTGGCTTTGGAGAGTGTGTTTTTTTACCTGTGAAGCCGTGATTACAGATACTTTGCATTCTTCCGGTATAGAGATGAGCCCTTTAGGGGATGAGAGAGGGGTAAAGTTAGCACTGAAGCTATCTGCCCGGATGTTGGCAATATCAGTTGGTTCTGTATATTTAGTGCTGTTGTGCTGTACCTCAGAGCAGATCTGAGTGTTGCCACTGAGATTCTTGACATAGCTATAGAATGCTTTGTGGTTGTCTTTAGAATCAGTGGCGATTTTGTTTTCGTAACTAGCTTTGGAGGATTTTATGAGGGATCTCAGCTTCTTACTAAGGCTGACCACGGAGTTCCTCCAATCATGGGATTTTACTCTTTTATGCAACAGTTTCTTTCTTCTGTTGTAGAGTTTGTTTATAGCAGGGGACCACCAGATTGGCTTCCTTTTTTTGGAGGATAGCATCTTGGTTCTATTAGGGATTGCACGATCCATGCACCCGTGTAAGTACTTATAAAGTGCAATTGTATAGGATTCAGCAGTCATATCTCTATTGTCTGTCAGCATGGGGTGCCGTGGTTTGCCACTTCTGTCTTAAGAAGCGTGAAGTTGGCTTTGGAGAAATTTTTTACGGTGGTTTCCCTAATGGGGGTGGGGGGTGGGGGTGGGATGTGGATGTCTAGGGTGATTTGCTTGTGGTCGGATCTGACCAAGGAATTGACCTCTGGTGTGGAACACCGGTTGTCCATGTTGGTAATGACTAGGTCTAGGATATTGCTGCCCCTGGTGGTTTTTCAATTCCTTTTACCTTGTTTCCCAATTCTCTATAACTTTTTTGGGTCATCAATAAATTGCTTATTTTGTACTTTTCCTTTATATTTATCTGTGTATCTTTTTAAGTTTTTCTGTCTGTGCTATTTTTAGTTTACTATTTGCGACACTGCATGATAACTTCTGATCCATTATAATACTGCACATTGCTTTTATCAGGTCTATCATTCTGAGTATTTTTGTTGATCTGTTCCCTCTTGTATACTCTTAACTGCTTTATACTTTTCTCTATTTGATACTTCCATGATGGTACTCGATTTCTCCCCTTCCTTTCCCCTCACCACCGTGTGTTCTTGTGGTAGAACTTTAGCAGTTATTAATTTAGCTGCACAGTAACATATCCTGTTTACTTCTGTTATATCACATGGATCTTATATGGACAGTCCTAATTACTGTGTTTATTTGTTTTATCAAACTTCTAACTTCTTGGGTTTTATTGACTTTCTGTAACCTTCTGTAGTCTATTTCTTTCATAGATCTTAATATGTCTATCTGTCTCTATTAAATCAAGCAACTGTTCTCTTAGCTGATATTCTTCTAAACTGAGGGCACATTTTTTGTTCACCATTTCCTGCGGGCATTTTATAGAAAGTTCGTAGCATCTTCATGTGGCACATTCTCTTCAACTTCATCCTGTGTCATCCGTTGCTCTGTCATATGGGAACTCACTGGCCTATTATTCTAGCTGGGTGATTTTATCAATGATAACTGAGTGAAGAATAGCACCAAGGGCCTTGGCCAGGTCCAGGCAGGCTGTATGAATGGATTTGACTTTGTCCAGGACTTTGGTGACTGTCTCAAAAAAGTCCACCAAGTTCAAGAGGCAGGATCTCCCTTTAACGAAACCAAATTGTGTCGGGTCGAGTGTTTGGAGGTCTCCTACATCTTTGCTGATAAGGTCCATGATTATTCTTTACATAGCAGATTAGGCTGGTTAGGCTTATGGGTCTATAGTACCCGGGTCTGTGGAGGTGCCTCTTTTAAGTAATGGGATGACGGTTGCTGTTTTCCATTCAGCCGGTACAAAACCAGTGCTTAGACTGTGGTTAAAAAGAGTACTCAGTGGTGCAGTAAGTTCCTGTTTTAATCAACTTAGAACGATGCCTGGAATATTATCCTGTCTCATAAAGGCTGTGTTTCTGGCTTTGGAGAGAGCATTTATGACCTGCTCCTTAGAGATACTAAGCGGCGGGCAGGTGGTAGGGAAGCTTTGGAGGATATGTGGCAGGGACAGGCGAACCTTTCAACTGGCAGGTTGGCTATTTCTGCAGGTTCAGTATATGTGGTGGCAATAACAACCAGTTCTGCACAGATCTGGGTTTTTCCTTTAAGGTTTCTGACGTAGCTAAAGAAGGCCTTACGGTTATCCTTAGTGAAGAAGGCTAATTTGGATTCATAGTTAGCTTTAGAATGCCTTATGAGGTGTCTTATTTGCTTGTTTAAGCTGAGGAGGGACTGCTTCCAATTCAGAGACAGTTCCTTTCTGCTCTTCGACAGCAATTTCTTTCTCTTATTGTATAACTTGTTAATGGCAGATGTCCACCAGGCAGGCTTGTTCTTTATTTAGAATCTTCTTTTGGTCCTATCAGGTATGGTTGAGTCAATATTGTTTCTGTCCCTTGTCTCCACTGTGTTTTTTTATCAGGGTAGCTCAGAAGCTAGTATCAAGTACGGGGTTGTTGTGCCAGCCCACATCCTAGCTGTTATTGATTGCCTGAGGTATATTTTCATTGCTGTAATTCCAATACAGACTGCAATTCTGTGAACTGGCGGAAATCTGATAGATTTGCTGTGAGCAGAGATGGAATATATTCCAAACTGATAAGTGCACTTTCTGCAACTTAATTTGCACTGTGCTGTATTTATACATTTGCTTATTACTTATAGTGGTGCCGTATTGTTTCTGTCCCTTGTTGTCTCCACTGTGTCTCCCACCCACCCTCTCTGTTCTTGTTTTGGTGGTAATCTTGGTGGCTTTGAAACTGCCCGCCCCTCTTGTAAATTTGTATTTGGATACTCCTTCCGGGCCCATCTCATTTGCTCACTCAACTGAGTGCAGTGAGATCATATTCTGATTTCAGGCACTCCTACTGTGTACAAAGAGAGCATTTGGGGAGGACAACCCCTGTAGCCTCTTAATCCTGCTCTGTTCCCTCCCTCAAAAAAATAATTAATTACATTTAATTAAACTGTATTTGCCGTAATATTGCTACACATTTGTGCTAGCCTGCACTGCATTTGAATTGTATTTACTGCTGTTTTAGCTGCTTTTCTGTATAAAAAAAATTCTAAGCTTGTTTCCTGCCTTTCCTGTAACTAGTCTAGTCCACCAGGACAGTTTGTAAGTTCCTGAGCCCCCCAAACCTTTCTGTGTTGGAGGGAAGCCCTCTAGCTTATCAGTGGGAGTGGTAAGCACTAGGTAGCCTATCTACCACAGGATGAGAGGTTTCTGGCCCAGAAATTATAGTTTTTTGGCCATTTGGGAAGCTTTTCCATCTCTTTCAACTTTCTGATTTAAAAGCTTATGTTTGCTCTTGTTTCCTGCCTTTCCTGTTACTAGTCTAGTCCAGGTACAGATTTGCTGTATCCAGGACACTTTCTAAGCCTCTGTGCCCCCCAATCCTTTCTTTGCTGGAGGGGAAGCCTTCCAGCTTATCAGTGGGAGTGGTAAGCATTAGGTAGCCTATCTACTACAAGAGGAGTGGTCCCTGGCCCAGAAATTGCAGCTATTGGCCGTTTTTGGCAGTTTTCTTCCATCTCTTTCAACTTTCTGGTTTGAAAACTGCACTTGCGCTTGTTTCCCGCTTTTCCTGTAACTAGCCTAGTCCAGCTACAGAGTTGCTGTATCCAGGATTGTTGGCAAGCTTCTGAGTCCCCCAAGCCTGTATGTGTTGGAGGGAAGCCTTCTAGCTTAGCAGTGGGAGTGGTAACCACTAGGTAGCCTATCTACCACAAGAGGAGTGGCTCCTGGCCCAAAACTTGTACCTTATTAGCCATTTGAGCAGTTTTTTTCCCATCTCTTTCAACTTTCTGGTTTAAAGGCCGCATTTACACTTGTTTCCTGCCTTCCTTGTAACCAGTCTAGTCCAGATACAGACTTGCTGTATCCGGGACTGTTGGTAAGCGTCGGAACCCCCCAAGCTTTTCTGTGTTGGAGGGAAGCCTTCTAGCTTATCAGTGGGAGTGGTAAGCACTAGGTAGCCTATCTTCCACAGGAAGAGTGGGTTTTGGCCACTAAATTGTAGTTTATTGGCCATTTAGGCAGTTTTCCATCTCTTTCAACTTGCTGGCTTAAAAGCCTGCATTTGTGCTTGTTCCCCGCCTTTCCTGTAACTAGTCTAGTCCAGGCACAGATATACTGTATCCAGGACTCTTTGTAAGCTTCTGAGCCCCCGAAGCCTTTCTGTGTTGGAGGGAAGCCTTCTAGCTTATCAGTGGGAGTGTTAAGCACTAGGTAGCCTGTCTACCACCAGAGGAGTGGTTCTTGGCCCAGGAATTGTAGTTTATTGATCATTTGGGAAGCTGTCCATCTCTTTCAACTTTCTGGCTTAAAAGACCACATCTGCGCTTGTTTCCCATAGTTCCTGTAACAAACCTACTGGAAAGCACTAGAAAGCCTTAAACTGATACAAGCCTTCTAGCTTAAAAGAGTCTTTGGAGTGATTATCAGTTTTCTGTATTTTCTTGCTGTACTTAACTGTTTTCCACCTAAACACTGATTTACCAGCAGTTATTGTGATTTAAAAGCTTGTTTTTTTTCACATATTTTAGTTATTTGACTGCCTGCACTTTTAAAAAGTCATTTTTTTGTTTAAATAATTTAACTGTTGCAGGCTACATACTAAAGTACGATAGCCTTTTCTGATCGCTTGTAGTCATTTAAAGCTGTTTTAAGTGTACTTTTTTATTGTTTTTGTCTTCTCTTTTCAAAAAAAAAAAAACATTCCTTGTTTCCCACCTTTCTAAGCTAGTATAGTCCAGTTTTCAGGCTAGTGCTGAATTCAGGGTTGTGTTACAAGTTTCTGAGTTGCCCAAACCTTACTTGGATAGAGGGAAGTTTCTCTGTTCACCTGTGAGAGAGGGGAACTTTGAGCAGCCATCTGTCCCTGGAGGAGTGGTTCCAGCCCAGAAGTTAGTAGTTTAAAAAATGCGTTTGCACGCCGGGCAGCATCAGTTAGCTACGGTTAAATTATTCCTGGCTCCACTAAGTCTCCTCTTCAGTTTTTCCCTTGAAACTAGTCTGTCAACCTAAGCACTCAGAAAGCATCCTACCGTCCAGCACTTGCTCAGACCTAATAGCAAGCACTAATATACTCCGTCATTTGTTGCCCAGCAGGGCAAGGCTATTTATCCACCCCTCACCAACCAAGCGACTAAGCAGCTCACCCTACTATTCAGGCATGACCAAAGGGCAACTTCAGGTGTACTCTCCAGTCCAGCTGATGAACCTGGGTACCCTGAGGCAATGTTACAACTGCCTCATGTACATAAACAACCCTCTCCTCCTACCACAAAACATCAACATATGTGAGAGATGCAATTATACAGCTAAACTGGACGCTACGGTCTCTCCACCCAAGACTGGAACAGACTGTCATAAGGAGAAGGTTAACACTTGCACCACACCTCCAGCCTCACATAGACCTACTAAACCAGCACTGGCAAAAAATACACATAAATACACTAAATCATACTCTGAAGCTCTAAATAAAAACCTGCAAAAGCATCCGAGAGCTCCAAAGCAGACACCCACAAAATCTGCACCTCCCGTCACAAACCATACAACACATAAAACACAAAATCAGTGTGCTGCACAATCACAGCCCTTAAGGCGAAATAACATACCTAACACACTAGTAATAGGTGACTCTATAGTCAGGCACACTGACATCCCACTCACTAGGCTGGACAAGCAGAAGGTTGCTGTTAGCTGCCTGTCGGGAGCCAGAATCTGCCACATAACACAAGCACTCAGGTCACTCCAGAACAAGTACAAATATGACACTGTCATTGTTCATGTTGGTGTAAATGAATTGCGACGTACCTCCCTGGACTACATGAAAAGAGACATGGAAGAGCTCTCAGATCATGTAGCCCAGGCGGGTATGACCCTGAGTAGCATCCTGCCCTCACCAAGAATGATAACTCAGTATAAAGAAAAAATGATCAAATTCAACAATTGGCTAAGCTTCTGGTGTCATTCAAAGGGGATCCAGTGTCTGTCAGCCTGGGACGACATGCTCGACAAGCCGCATTACTTCGCAAGAGATGGCCTGCACCTGTCACCCCTAGGCTTTCGAACACTGGCCAAGGCTCTTGCTGCCCCCATAGTGCCTGTTTTAGGCAAGGCTCAAAAGTCAAACCCAACTCCATAAACAGCACAAATAAAAAAATGAGGGTTATACTACTCAACGCCAGGAGTTTACATCTCAAAATCAACGCCAGGAGTTTACATCTCAAAATGCACGTGCTCTAAGCACTCCTCAGTATGGAGAACGTTGACATCTGTGCAGTAACTGAAACCTGGTTCAAGGCTCCAGAGAGCACTCCGACACTACAGGGCTACAACTCATACCACACATTTCGACCATAGAACACGGACTGAAACACAAAAGGAGGGGGTGTATCCATATTCATCAAGGATACCTACACCTCCAGGTTAGTGGTGCAGCATGATACCTCTGAGATCATCCATGTGCAACTAACATCAGGCAAATCTGCAATGCAAATTGTGGCCTGCAACAGATCACCATCCATGACCCAGGACCAGCACTCTGCCTTTCTGGAGACACTGGAAAACATGAAGGTTCTACTGAACACCCTGATATTGGGCAATTTTAATTACCCTACCATTAACTGGGAAAACTACTTGAGTACAAACTCCCAGGCTCAGTGCTTATTGGAATTTATCAACTTAAACGCCCTGGATAAGCTGGTAAACTCCCCTACCAGAGGTGAAAACATATTAGACCTGGTCATCACCAACATGGGTGACAGGTGTTCCACACCGAAGGTCAATCTGTCACTGGTTAGATCAGACCATAAACTAATCACTCTGTATGTCCACACCCCACCACCACCCCCAACCAAGGAAACCACAGTGAAAAACTTTTCTAAAGCAAACTTCACCTTACTTAAGACAGAGGTAGTAAATTTCAAAGCCCCCACGCTAAAGGATAACGCTGCCCAAGATGCAGAATCCTTTACAAATGCACTCTATGAGCACCTACAAGGAAGCATGGATCGTGCCATCCCTAGCAAAACCAAGACTCATTCCCCTAAGAGAAGGAAACCAGTCTGGTGGACCCCTGCCATAAACAAGTTATACAACAAAAGGAGGAAACTAGTTAAAAAAAAAAAAACTAAATCCCAAGTAGGAAACACATCCCTGATCAGTATCAGTAAAAACTAACGTCCCTCATAAAATCATCCAAGGCCAACTTCGAAAGAAAAATAGCCAAGGATTTGAACGATAACCACAAAGCCTTCTTTAGCTATGTCAAGAATCTAAGTGGCAACTCACATATATGCTCTGAACTAGTGCAAAATAGCACAAAATATACTGAACCTACAGATACTGCCAACATCCTGGCAGATAGATTCAGTGCAAACTTCACCCCCCTCTCACCTCCAAAAGGGCCCACAACAATACCGGAAAAGTGTAGTGTCCCGGAAATCACAGACGCACAGGTGAAAACAGCCCTTTCAAAAGCCAAAAACGCAGCGTCAATGGAGCCAGATGGTGTCCCAGGATGCGTCTTGCACGAACTACAGAATGAACTAACCCCCCACCTAAACACGCTGTTCAACCTCAGCCTCTCCACAGGCTACATGCCCATAGAATGGCACACAGCAACGGTTATTCCGCTCCACAAAGGAGGGGCCACAACTGACCCTGGTAACTATCGCCCCATAAGCCTTGACTAGCCTGGTCTGCAATGCACATCATCATGGAACTCATTAACAAAGACATTGGGAACCTCCAAACACTTGACCCGACCAAGTTCGGCTTTGTTAAGGGCAGATCATGCCTACTAAACCTGGCTGACTTCTTGAGACCGTCACCAAGGCCACAGATGAGGGAAAGGTGGTTCACACAGCCTACCTTGTCCTCGCCAAGGCTTTCAACACCATTCCTCACTCAGGTATTATAGAAAAACTCACCAGCCTGAACATAAACCCCTACGTCACAAGATGGGTTGCCAACTGGCTTACAGACAGAAATAATGAGGTAAGAATAGAAGGCTCCAGGTCCGACTCTAAACCAGTTACAAGTGGTGTCCCGCAAGGCTCGGTCCTGGGACCCCTACTGTTTGGCATATACTTCTCAGAAGTACAGGCAAACACAGGAGGACTATGGCTAACCAAGTTGCTGATGACTGCAAACTGGGAGCCATAACTGACTCTCCGGCTGACATGGACATCCTCCAAAAAGGCCTTACTGAGACAGACACCTGGTGTCAAAGTCATGGCCTCAAGCTAAATGCCAAAAAATGCATAGTCATCCCATTTGGGAAAAACAAAACACCCACGAATTACCACATAGGTGGCAGCCCCCTTAATACAGAAGAGGTAATAAGAGATCTGGGGACCCAGGTAGATAGCAATCTCTCCTTTGACAATCATATTGCCAAAGTAGATAGGAAATCCTTCTATGTGGCCCATCTAATTACTAAAGTGTCCGCATCTAGAAATAAAGGAGTTATAGTGCCCATCTACTTGTCACTCATCAGACCCATCATACAGTACAATGCCCCATTTGGGATGTACTTCACAAAACACTTCCAACAGCTGGAAAGACCACAAAAGTACCTCACCAAGAGGATTACTGGCCTCAAACATATGTCCTATGCAGACCGACTGAAAAAACTCCGGCTGTACTCAGTGGCATATCGCTTACTCAGAGGTGATCCCTGCCTGACTTACAAAGCTATGTCCAACTCAGAATTGATGGAGATGCTCCACCTAAAGAAATCCAAGTCACTGCGAGCCACATGCTCTAGTGAGATAAACCTCGCCACAACAATAAATAGAACATGCTGGACAGATAGATTCCTGTCACAGAGACTCCCCATACTTTGGAACAAAATTTCTATCTACATTAGGCAGAGCCCCTCACTAACACTCTTCAAGAGAAACCTTGACGAATGGATGGGTAACAGAAAATACACCCCTGGGATCACTTCATTGGCTCTGCTTGACAAGAGGCTCAGTTAATTAATCAATGGGGCGGCGAAAGCCGACACACTCTGGCTAGGCTTATAAATGCCCTTGGGCAGACAGCCTAGTACCTACCTATATACCAAATACATTTGTATAGATGCTTATACAAGGCACTGGTGTGAATCCCAGTATAGATGTCCATGCCATCAGTGAGGGTAGGGGCATGAAACTATTAATACTGTCACGTATCAGGTTGTAATTGCCTTTGGAGAAGTTTTTTAGTCTAGTTACTACTAATGGGGGGTCATATATTACTGTTACTTCTAATGAAACAGTTTTATGATCCAAACTCACTAGGGAGGGCCACAGACATAGGGTGGTGCAACAATCACCCATGTTAGTGATCACCATATCCAGAATGTTTGGGCCCCTTGTGGGGTGTCAACCATCTGGAGTTGATGAAGTCCAAGAATCTTTGGGCAAGTGTGTTAGCACACATATATTTTACCAAATCTATGGGTGGGTAGTGAAAGTCACCTAAAACCAGGGTTTTTGGTCATATCTTGAGCGATTCAAGTAGATCCAAGTATGCAGTGCGGGTACCCTGGCTCATGGAGGGGTCCTATAACTGGCAATAACTTGGAGAGGGATATTACCTACAGTCAATTGGACCTGGATTAGTTCAAGGGAATCATCTTGTTGGATTAGTTCAAGGTAATCATTTTGTTTAACCAATCTAGAGGTGTATTTATCTTTGATGAATATAGATACTCCACCTCCTTTAGGTCTCACACTTTCAGTTTAAGGTCTGAATGTGTGTAAAACACTATAACCTGGTATGGCTGGAGTGCTTTCCATGACCTTAAACCAAGTCTCTATGACTGCACAGATGTCAGCATCTTCTAAGGTGAGGACTGCTTCCAGTGAGTGAAGTTTTAGGTTTAGACTCCTAGCGTTTAGCAGCATAACCTTGAGGTTGCTTTTTGAAGATATTTTATGTTGGGAATTTTGTTGTTGTGACATGGGCTAAAAAAGACACTATGGGGGAGGCAAGAGCCTTAGCCAGTAACCAAAATTCTAGAGGTGACAGATGAAGACCATTGCTGGCAAAACAGCATAGTCTATCTACCATGTCATCTCCAGCTGACAGGTACTGGATCTCCTTAGAGTGACACCAGAAACTAAGCCAATTGTTGAAGTCAATCTTTTTTTATATTGTGGTATCATCTTAGGTAAAGGTAGTATGTTGTTCAAGGCTAGGGGCATACCTGCCAGGGACACATTTTCAGACAGCTCAGTCATGTCCCCTATTCATAGAGTCCAGTGAGGTACGTCTCAAATCATTAACACCAACATGAATTATGACAGAGTCATAACGGTACTTGTTGTCCAGAGACTTGAGTGCCTGTGCAATCTGGCAGATCCTGGCACCTGATGGACAGCTGACTGCAACCTTCTCCTTGTTCAGCCTGGTGAGTGGGACATCTGTGTGTCTCACTATAGAGTCACCCATAATCAAAAAAATTTGGTTTAGATGTAATTTGCCTTTCAGGCTTGTTTGGTGAGACACTTGTGCTTGTGGTTTTGTGTGTACTGAGTGCTGTGGGTACTGTATTAGGTGTAGCATGTTTGGGTTTCGGAGGTCTGGTGAGTAACTCTGTGGATGATGGTTTATGTGTTGAGAGCATGGTTTGTGCAGGAGATGTATTATGTGGGCTGACAACCTGTTCAGAGTCACTGTTCTGTGAATGAGAGAGCAAGGATTCCAAATTCTTAGTGTATGTCCATCTCTCACAAATTGAGCTTGAGTGGTTTAGGAAAAGTGGGTTGTCAGTGTACATGAGACAATTGCTACACTGCCTCAGGATACCCATGTCAATCAGGATGGCAAGAGAAACAGAGGAGAACTGACCATTCATAATACTAGGTGTAGATACAGTTTATAGCCATTTAGAAGAAAACTATATATTGAAAGGCATAATAATGTGGCAAGACTGTTGCACTGAGGATTATGCAAACATTATAATACTGAAGTAGCTGAAAAACACTGGAAACAGGAGCCACAAATCATCACAGAAATGGGATCACCCATTACCAACAGTTGAAAAAAATAGATGTGGGAAAACTAGATATAGTGGTCCATGAAAAGAAGACAAAAGTAGCACTGATCATTGAAATCACTACACACAATAACTACACTGTCTTGCGTACAGAGAGATACAAAGTCACAAAATACCAGGATTTGCAGGCAGAAATGACAGCAATGTGGAAGAAAGATACCCAGATACTTCCAATAGTAGTAGAAACAACGGATCTTACAAAAAAGAATCTACAACCGTATTTAGATATGTTACCAACACGTAACTCCGCACAAATTGCAGGAAGAGTCATTACTGGGCACAATGCAGGTGCTGCGAAAAGCACTTCTGGCTGACATTAAAGACTGAAACAACTCTAATTTCATGAACTTTAATCGTACTTTGACTTAGGAATGGGGTCCATTCCTGTCATGGTATTAGAAACCCAAAAGGCTTGGAGAAATTAAAAAAGCAACTGGAGATCAACCCATATATTGTCAGATGGGTTGCAAAATGGTTTAGCGATAGAATGCATAGTCAAAATAGGGGACTCTACCTCCACCAGCAGACCTGTAACCAGTGGTGTTCCACAAGGATCTGTGCTGGGGCACCTATTGTTTGGAATCTACTTCTCAGATGTATAGGCTAAAACAGAAGGCCTATGGCTGACAAAGTTTACTGATGATTGCAAACTGGGTGTGGTCATCGAGCCCCCAAATGATGTCAACACCCTACAACAGGGACTTACACAGACAAACGACTTGTGCCAAAGTCATGGGCTAAAACTCAATGCAAAAAAATGCATTATCTTCCCCTTCAGAAAGGGCGACATCCTTGCAGATTACCACATTAATAACAACACCATAAGCATGCAGTCACTGGTGAGAGATTTGGGCACACAGATTGACAGCAACATTTCCTTTGACCACCACATCTCCACAGAGGTAAGAAAGGCTTTCTATAACACCAACCTCATAAGTAAGGGCACTGCATCCAGAACAAGAGAGGTTATAACCTCCCTACATTCCTCACTCATCAGGCCAATAACAGAGTACAATATTACCTTTGGCATGTCCCTTACCAGGCACCTGCAGCAACTGGAAAGATCTCAAAGGTGTCTTACAAAGAAAATTCAGGGTCTTCATCATATGTCATACATTGACAGAATGAAATCAATCTCACTATACTCTGTGTCTTACAGACTACTCATAGTCGACCTCTGTCTTGCATATAAAGCAAACTCAGATCCTGCTCTAATGGAAATGCTGCACATTTGTAAATCAAATGGTATAAGATGCACTCGCTCTAGGGAACTCAAACTAGTATGTGACATCAACACGACTTGCTGAAGAGACAGATATGTCTCACAGAGGTTACTGCTCCTATGGAACAAACTTCCAATTCAGGTGAAGCAGAGCCCCTTGCTGACCCTATTTAAGTATAACTTGGATTACTGGATGGGAATCCGCAAATTCACCCCAGGAGTTTCACCTGTGTCTCTCTTGGACAGGGGCAGTAGTTGTTGACTTAGGTCCACTTAATACCTTGATATTCTTGGGAACGGGTTGTACTTTGCAAGGCCTGTTAGGACCCTATGACCACTAGCCTAGTAACTACTAATGCCCCCACCATCAGAACTTCTCGTAGTAATAAATATTTTAACCCTATCCTATTTAACACTGAACTAAATGCCTGTAACTGGAAACCTCTAGAAACTCTTCCTCTAGAAGAAGCTGTTCAATTTTTTAATACCACATTTTTATCAATCCTTGACAATCATGCACCAAAACGAACTATCAGAGTCAAAACTAAACCTGCCCCCTGGCTATCTAAGGAAACAAGACAAAAAATGTTACTCAGAAACAAATCCTGGATAAAATGGAGAACTAGTAAATCTCCCTCAGATCAACTGACCTTCAGACACCTAAGAAACAGTACCAAAAAAGCTATTCTTTCTGACAAAAAAAACTACTATAGTAACCTCCAACAAGCAAATTACAATAATCCCCAAAAATTCTGGTCTACCTTGAATAGACTTCTTCACCCCGGACAGACTACCACTCCCTCTCCCTCTGGGTCCAATAATAATTCTTCCCATGAAACTGCCAATGCTTTCAACTCCTTCTTTACTAATACTATCAATTCACTGGCCTCCAACCTACCCATTGACAATTCTAGCATCCCTGATCTTGCATCTTCTAATCAACCAACCTTTATAATACAACCCATCTCCACCACCTTCATCCAAAAATGCCTCCAAAAACTTAAACCATGTACCCCTTCTGCTGACCAACTTCCATCTGAATTCCTCCAAAAAGCTGCTAAGGAAATAGCCTATCCCATTTCTATCCTTATCAACAGAACTATTAATGAAGGAACCATACCTGACATCTGGAAAATCTCACACATTATACCCTTACATAAAGGAGGAAACTCCAATGAATACTCTAACTACAGACCTATAGCCCTCCTGTCTCCCCTAGCAAAATCATGGAAAAATGTGTTCACTACCAGCTAATGAATCACTTAACTAAAAATAACATTCTTACTCCCTGTCAACACGGCTTTAGGCCTTTTCACAGTACCACCACTGCTCTCCTTTCCTTTACTGACTTTATAAACACAAACCGCAACAATAATATTCTATCTTCAGCCCTCTTTATCGATCTGTCTAAAGCCTTTGACATGGTCAACCACCCCCTCCTCATAAAAATCCTGGAATCTCTTGCTTTACAACCAAAGGCTATCCATTGGTTCACTTCCTATCTCACTAACAGAAAACAGGCAGTCCTCTGGGATAACAAACTTTCCTCTCTTCTCCCAATTTCTCTTGGTGTTCCTCAAGGCTCTATTCTTGGACCCCTCCTTTTCTCCCTTTTTATAAATGACCTACAAGTAGCTATTCCCCAAGCTACATGTATACAATATGCGGATGACTCCACTCTTATTTGCTCAGCTAAAACCATACCTGAGCTTCAAACTATTACTCAAAATGTATTCCACACAGTAGAAGCATGGTTCTTAAAACGCTGCCTACTTTTAAATGCTAAAAAAACAAAACTCCTCCTCTTTAAACCTACTACTAGGTCCCCCACATTAGACTTCTCCATCTTATCTATTAATGGCACCCTCATATCAGCCGACTCTACTACCAAACTACTAGGTGTCATGATTGATAACAACCTTACCTATGATTGTCACATTAATAATACCATTAAAACTGTAAACAAAAAATTGGGCTCCCTCTACAGAATTAAAACATTCTTAACCCCCACAGCCAAAGTTACCCTTGCCCACTCTCACCTTATTTCAACTCTTCTCTATGCCTCATCAATTTTCACTAACCTGAAGAAAAACAATCTCTAAACTGACTAACACATATAATAGCATTGCCAGATTTGCAACTGGCACTCCTTTCAGAACTCACTACTGTCTGAACCTACAGAAACTTCACTGGCTAGAGCTAGAAAATATGTTGCTTCTTTCCCAACTTTCCTTTGTCCAAAAAGCCTTCTATCAACCTAACAACACACCTGCACTTTCCAAACTTCTTACCCCTTACTCTAACCTGAATTCACTTCGCTCCTCTAGCAAACTCCTAGTAACTTTAACTAAATCCAACAACCTTGCTGGTGACTCCCTTTTCTCTAACGCCATTGGGAAACACTGGAATCAACTTCCTATTGAACTTACTTCAATGCCTACCCCTGCTTTGTTCAAACAAAAACTTAGAATTTATCTTAAAAATCACTGGATATGTCCATGCTTTAACCCCGACTAAACTCAAACTCCCACTAATTTCCTCTACCTATCCCTCTCACCCTCCATTTACCTTCTTTCTATGTGCATGTATTACTTCCATTA
Source organism: Protopterus annectens (assembly GCF_019279795.1). Lineage (NCBI taxonomy): Eukaryota > Metazoa > Chordata > Ceratodontiformes > Protopteridae > Protopterus > Protopterus annectens. The sequence continues at coordinate 468,096,493 of NC_056742.1, forward strand.
CTTTGTATGAGTTACCTCTCTGTAATATTCCTTCTCCTCTTTCAGGTTTCATCTCGATCTATCATAATCTAACTCTACTTCTCAGTATAATGCAGTAATACTGTAACCAAGTAAAATTATCTAATCTAACTCACCTGCTAAGTCTCATATTGTACTCTTGTGTATATACATTCTGGAAGATATTTTAAGCAAATGTTTCTTTTTATCGCATAATTCTGTATATGTTTTCTTTAACTTGTTAAGTAGTAGTTAGTGGAGCTTTTCTCCTCGGGCCTCCACTGAAAATGGACATGTATCCAGTTGGACTAGCCCGGTTAACAAATGTAAAATAAATAAAATAAAATAAACTCCCTACGATTGGCATCAATTCCAGCATGCAGTTTATACATAGTCGGAAGGCAAGTTATTGGTCTACAGTTTTTAGGATAACTTGTAGGCTCACTCTTAAGGAGGAGGATCATTTTTCCTCTTCTTAACCAGGTTGGTGTCTGTTCAGGATGCACATACAAATAGTTCTTACTCAAGGCTAAATCTTCAGGTAAAGATGTTAATACTTTTAGCCAGAAGTTTTGCTAAAATTTCTCTTGACATTACTTCATCCCGTTTCATATCCTGTACATTTGAGCTTCTTACTGTTTCTTTTACTACTTCTATCCATTCAGCATCTTTATTACATTCACAGAATCTTCATAGATATTTCTCCAAAATGTGTCTATTTCTTTCTTTTTTTTGTGGCATTTATATTCCTTTTGCCTTGTTTCCCAGTTCTCTATAAAACTTTCTTAGGTCATCAATGAATTGCATATTTTGCCTGTGCCGATATCTTGCGTCTATACTACATAATCGAACTTTTAAAAGTTCAAACATCATATGGTCGACACCAAATGATTGAACTTTTAACAGTTCAAAAATGCAATAAAAAAAATAAACCAAAGAAAAAATCTACCTGAACTGTTTAAGCAGGGGCAAGTCCCTCTGCACCCCCCACACTCACTTCTCTTTAAATATACCAACTCCAAGAAATCTTCCCATTCCGCACTGTACAGAGAACACAGTTGAAATGTTCGAACTTTTAAAAGTTTGATCATATGGTGTCAACCATATGACATTCAAACTTTTAAGAGTATGACAACGTGATATAGACCCGATATCTTTAATTTATTAGTTGTAATAGTTCCTGGTCTGTTCTGGTACTGTGCATTGCTTTTATCATGTCTATCCTTCTAAGTATTTTTGTTGATCTGTTCCCTCTTCTGTACTCTTCTAACAGTGACACCTCTTGTCTTACTTGCTTTAAGGTTTTCTCCATTCGATGTTTCCATGATGGCATGATTTCTTCCCTTACTTTCCCTCATTGCCGTGTTTTTGTGGTAATACTTTATCTGTTATTAATTTAGCTGCATAGTCATATATCTTATTTGCTTTTGTTGTATCACAAAAATAGTCTTGACTACTGTGTGTTTTATCAAACTTCTAACATTTGGGGTCTTACTGACTTTCTGTAGTCTATTTCATTCATTGATCTTAATGTATGTATCCATCAGTATTAAATCTTTCAACTCTCCCCTTAGATCATTTCCTTCTAAACTAAGGGCACATTCTTTCTCTCCATTTCCTGCGGGCATTTTACAGAACGTTCCAGAACATGTTCCTGTGACACATTCTCTTCAGCTTCATCCTGTCATCCACTGCTCATTCATATGGGAACTTACTAGCTTATCTCTCCACAATATTGACTGCATCAGAGTTGCCACTCTTTCATACTCCTTCCCTTGCTGTGCAACTCCAAATGAACTTTTGTACTGGTGTCTCACTGAAGACTCCAAAGTATCTTCATATAGCAACTGATCAGATGCATCCTGTTCCACCGGTTACTCCTTAATTTGAGGACTCATTGTACTATCATGCTGTGATGTTACTGGAGTTGGATTTTCTACACTAAATGCTTCACTTTGCAGGTAATCCATAACTTCAGTTTCTATTTTTTTACTTCTACACTACCAATCCCCCCCCTTTGTTTTCTTATTTTTTGAAAAATAGTCCATATCTGGTTGCCTTTGCCTGTACTTTTCTTCAAATATCTTTGGTGTTGCTTTTTTTATATTTATTAGTTTTGCTTTCCCCTTTTCATAAATATTGCACCATATTAAATCTCTTTTTCTTTCCCAAGTCCATATGTCTTCTTCAGATGTCATTCGCCCCTCTTGTTTCTCCTTACTTTGAGGATTCATTGTTCTATCATACTGTGACATAACTTGTGTCAGACTTGCTACACTAAATCATGATATGTTCTGATACTGCACAGTGCTTTGATCACATCGATCTTTCTAAGTATTTTTGCTGTTCTGTGCCAGATTTTCCATGTAACCAAAAAGTTTGGGGGCCACTTATGTGACATCATGAGGTAATGACTGATTTTTCTACCAAAGAAATGGCTTGATCTAGGTTATGGGTTATCAGAAAGTGGTTTGAAAATATAGCCCACAGACATTACTGTGCTCACATGGGTTCTCTGAAGAAGGGATAAGATTGTGTTACTCAGTAATACTTTATATATTAGACAATAGTATACTGTCTATGCAAATGGCAAAAGCACCCTGTGGGACAGACTCTGGGTGTGCTTATAGAGTATCAAGTACCACCCCCATCTCCTGCACCTGTCGTGGCCATACACATCAGACTGCACCGCACCCCCACCCCCGTGAGTATCTCAATATCTGGTGGAGAGATACACTTCAGTGTCCAGATGCCTGCAGATGTAGAAAGGGTATATTCATAACAAGGGTTGCAGGCTTACCATTAGAAATTACCAGATAAGACAATCCAGCTAAAGAAGAGTCACTATGCTTCTCATTTATTTTGGGAGGATTAGTAGAAGGTGATCTGCAACAGCAAAAGTAAGGCCTTCTTTACCTCTACACTTACCCTTGCGATGCTGACAGTCTGAAGAAGTCGAAGGAGAAGGTTCCCTTTCCCCAGTCCAGTCCTTACCCAACAATCCTTTTAATATTAACTTAAAGTGATGGTCTCTTCAAGATCTAATCATCAAAAGTAGTGCAAATGCTGTACCCCAAACAGGCCCTGAAGTATTTGGGATGAATTTTGTGACAACAAATTGTACATTTATGAAACAAATATTCTGCATGGTACAAAGAAAATGACCCAAGCCGCATTGTCAGACAAATAATAAACCAAAGAAACCTTAGTCAAAGCTAACAATCCTAAATATCTGTCAACTAGTAAGGAGCTACAGCAGAAAATGGGGGGTGGGTGGGACACAAAAAAACAATTTTAGAGAAAGCACGGACAGAAACCAAAAGCTAACCAAAATATCGAAATTGTATCCAAAAAAGAAATGAAGAAAAAATAAAGGCCTGAACGATTTTGACAAAACACATTCCAAAATTCTGACAAGCTTGGGGCCATTTTCCAGTGCTGTTTGTTATGCAAGTGATGAGTCTATTTTGCACAGCATTATGGGGGTATATGAGGGGCTACAGCCTGAGAAAGTTTTCAGTCCCAAGCCGTCTTGGACCTGTGGCTAAGTCCTACGTATTGAAGCAGATGAACTGGATCATCTTAGATTTCTTAATTTCAATTTCTTTTTTGGGGAAGAAGTTAAGATGATGTGGAATTAAAGCCAACAATGAGGCTTTCTGGCTGATATGTGAGACTGTACAGTGTACTTTGGAGTCAAGAAAAGCATGTTAAGTGTTTGAAACAGCTAATAACCTGCAACAATGTGTAAATATAAAAATAAAAATATAGCACAACCAAATGGTAAAGTAACTGTGGACATAAATAATGTAATATGAATGTATGTGTTGCATATAGAATTGATACAGTAAATCTGCCATAAATAAAACATGTTACATTCAGTATTTTTTAAACTTCACCGGGTATGTTTTTTTAAGACTAGAGAGAAACTTTGCTGTATTAGCTAGAGCAGGTTTACTTAAAGAAATAATTAAAGCTGTATAAAATATAATATGAATGCTGTAGAAAGTCCCTGCAAACTACTGTTTGCATTCATGAACGGAGACTGATGTCCGAAGCAGCAGTGCTGGAAAAGAGAGAGAGAGAGTGAGAGAGTGAAAGGTATCAGAAATTAAGGAAAACTAGAACAACAATTCTCTTGCACCATAGCCAAATTATGGAACTCCCTCCCGCCCACAATTACCTCCATACCATCATGCACCCACTTCAAAACTTTACTAAAAGCACGCCTAAAAACATGCTGGCTATGCCCTTGCAACTCCCACTCTAATATCACCCACCCCATCCAACCACTACCTTTCTTTCCACCCCACTAACTACCTTGATTATAGCAAGCTCAGATGCTCATAAACCTAGTACTTATTATACAGCAGGAACTTCTTATTGTAACATTTGTTAATGTCTGTTATGTACTTCACAGATAAAGATTCTAGTTGTCTACTGATGTACTATGTTCTTCATCTGTAAGTATGTTGTAAGTAATTGCTATGTAAATTGTTAATCGCTATGTAATCCAATGTAACTACTGTCTGTTTATTTTAACTGTGGAGCTTTTCTCCCCGGGCCTCCGCTGAAAATGGACCTACGTCCAGTCGGACACACTCGGTCAACAAATATATATAAATAAATAAATATAAATAGAACAAGACAAAAGGAGGAAGCTGGAGATCATTCTTGTTATAGGAATGTAGACGAAAAAGCTACTGAGAGGCTTAGAGAGAGAAAGACAAGCATATATACTGAAAGAGGCAGTAACCCGGCTATACAGGTCTACACAGAAGGCACTTGCAAAATTTTGATGAGCTGTAAAACTTTTTATTTTTGAAAAAAAATGTCATGTTTATGTATAAAAAATTGCTGTCTCTTTGGCTGCTAATGGTCCACTATGCACACACACACACACACACACACACACACACATATATATATATATATATATATATATATATATATATCTACACACACACACACACACACACATATATATATATATATATATATATATATATATATATATATATGGGTTCCATTTAGTACATCGAATTTACGTTTTAATAAAATGTAAATTCGAGAGTACACTTCCGCGAAAGTGCATTTTGTCGAAAATGCACTTTCATGTGAAAATAAAAATAAAAAAAAAAGAAAATTAGAAATAAAAACATGCAGTTTGCATGTAACCTTAGTTGCACATCAACGTTTAGTGTTGATGTACAACTAAGCAAACTATTGCTGAGATCGTGGTACAGTGGGTATAAGGGAATATTCCATTTTCCCCACTGTAGTGCGATCTCGGAGTGAGAATAGTACGGTAGGGGGTGTGTGGGGGCACAGCCCCCCACATGGTGGGTGCAGGTGGGCTTGCCCCCCTGCAAAAGATGTTTCTTTTGTGTTTTTTGTTTAGTTAGCCGATCCGGCGAGTATACCTCAGCGAAAGTGCAGTTTCATTGAAGTGCACTTTCGCTGAAGTGGGGATCTACTTTTCTTTTTCGAAGAAGTATAATTTCAGTAAAGAAAAGTAGATATATATATATATATATATATATATATATATATATATATATGTGTGTGTGTGTGTGTGTGTGCGCATGTGTGGGACTACTTCACATGACTGAATCTCAAAATACTGAATTTCATTTGACTGCAACCCCAATACCTAATTTTCAAAATACTGAAAACTCATTTGACTGAATCTCATTTTACTGAAAGCTTAAAATCCTGAATTTCAAAATACTGAATTTTAAGCCATAGATGTGATTTGTATTTCCCTTCACCTGTGACTTGCTTGTGATAAAAAACATTATTGTAACTTAAATTTCCGACTGTCAGAATACCGATAGTAGCTTAGAAAGTAGTGTTGTTGGGTTTCTAAATGTGGGTATGCCTCTACATTTTTATGGGAAGTATCTAAAGTAATACGGTGGATGTTTTGTGTGCTCCCGGCAGTAGTGGCAGTGTGCACAGTACTGTAAGGTAAGTAAAAAGGTATATGCTCTTTTTCCCATTGTAGTGCAATCCTGGAGTTAGTATATATATATATATATATATATATATATATATATATATATATATATATATAGTCTGGGGGTCGCAGTACCCACATTGGGGGGGTGTAGGGGCATCGCCCCCCACATAATTTGGTTTTATATCGTCCTGTTTCTGTTAAGAGGGTAAATAAGCAGTTTTTAAGTTTTTTAAAGAGTTAGTCTTTGTTGTTGTAAGTGTGCATGTCTATGGCTTAAAATTCAGTATTTTGAAATTCAGGATTGTAAGCGTTCAGTATAATGTGATTCAGTCAAATGAGTTTTCAGTATTTTGAAAATTACGTGCTGTGGTCTGAGACTCAGTCATGTGAAGTGGACCCATATATATATATATATATATATATATATATATATATATATATATATATCTGTGTATGTATATGCACACACACACACACACACACACACACACACACACACATATAGACAAGCATACACGCATACAAGTCAAATTATATTTAGTCTGACTCCACTACTAATTATCATACAACGTTTATATATTCAATGTCACATGGGCTATATGCTTGAGAAAAAAAACATCTTTTTTTTTAAACTGTTAAGTAACAGCAGTTTAAGAAAGTTATATCATTTACTGTTGTTTTAAGTGGGTAATAATATTTACTGGGGTACACAGCACATAAAATTTTGTTTTGTACAGAAAATGTGTCAAACGTATGGCAAATAAGTGAAACAAATTTCAGATGAAGCAGAATATTTACGCAGTCTCTAAGGTTGCACTGAGGATATCTTTGTGCAACTGGTTACCTAACCAAAGAGTAGAATATTTTCCTAAGTTACAATTTCAGAGCTAGAAACTACACTAACCTACACACAACCATCCCACTGAGCCTGACAGACCCACCTAATTGCTCCACTGAACACCGTGTGCTAGCCTTTCCACATTACATGATACCCATTTGTTCAGTGTATGCCAACCTTTCTATATTGCGCAATGAAACATGTTTCTTTCGAACAGTGAGTGCCCATCTTCTTACTACAATGAAAGAAGGAAAATATTCCTTCAAACTCCACTATACGTCAGCCTTCCATTACTGTAGTGACATCTGTTCCTCTGAATAGTGTGTAGCAGCCTTCCAACACTGAATGCTGACAACAGCTTCTTTGAAGTTTACGTGGCCCCCTGTTTATCGTGTATAATAAGTTATGTTCCTAGAAAAAACGTACGGCAGCTTTCACATGCAGCCATTCCTTTGAACAATACATGGTAGCCCTCACACACAGTACAGTGATACCTTTCCCTTCAACTTGCGTGAGGCAGCCTTCTGGGACTATGCACTGTTCCTATGAAAGGGGTATGCACATCTTCCTACCCTGCAGTTACCAGCTATAAGAGCAAAAACAATTCTACCATCTGATAAGACAGCGACTTCTCTTATACACTACTTATCTTCTTTTTTGTGCTGGCCATATGTAGCAATGCAAAATGAAAAAACAAATCACTGTTTAGGGGCAAATGCTTTCTCAGCATCTAACTAGGATAGTCAAACCTCCTCGATATTGGGAAATCCAAGACAGAAGTGTCACAATCTTACTGTATCCTTCACTCTTAAAATATTTAAAATCACAGCCCTGTCCTTCAACAATTATTGCAGAAGACAAGGAGGAGGACCATTCCCTTTTACACAATAATTTAGTCATTTTACGATTACCATATTAATACAATTGTAAGTTATGGGAAGTGAGAGCTTATCCTGACATTCAATGGGTCCAAGACAGAGACAGATAAATATTGGACTGGATGTCAGGTTGTCAAAGGATATACCTCCCTCACTCCACCCACACAAATACAAACACGCACACATGCACATGCACACGCACATGCATACACACACACACACACACACACACACACACACACACACACACACACACACACACACACATCTACCTACAGGCAACTGGAAGGATAGACAATTAGATCACATCTTTGGAATTTTTTTTTTGACGATACATTTGTCCCCATGCCTGCCAGACATTAAACTTCCACAAATCAGACTCTGCCCATTTGTTGCCTTGTACTGGGGAATTACTCCAGTTAGCTCAAAGGCAACAGCCATCTAGAAGGCCGGCCAAACAAGCAGCTGTGGTTTGCATGTGGCCTCCCTGGTATGCCTACAATGAGGGCATTTGTATACCCTAATTCTACCTCCTGAGCAAGCTACACTGTCACACACTTTCCCCGTGTGAATGCATGCTCTTGTGCACTCACTAGTGAGAGTCACAACCAGGCTGTAGATTACTGAAATGAAAACCTATCCCAAAAAGCATGATGTAATGATGCCTCTCACTTGAAGGGATTGTGGCTGCATGCAACCTGCTCTTTAACCCTCCAAGGAGGGTCATATGCATTCTTCCCTGCCAGCTCCTTCAAGTACCTAAACCGTTAATCAAACTCATCTGACCTATGAAAGAGATGACAGTAAAAGATTTATTCCTCTATGCCACCAAACCTGGCACACACTTGATATGTGGGAGAAAGCAAACACCTGCTGAAAATACACGCAGAAAATAGAAGGGCATGCAGACTCCACAAAGACCAGCTGAGAACCAAATTGGAGAGCCAACAGCTATGAGTCAGAGACAGTGTGCCATCCCCTTTATGTTTATAAACACCAGGCACCGCATAGTTTTATGATTTAATAATTTAAGCATTTACAAACTTTATTAAGAACATAAGTTGTGCGGCCACGGTGGTGCAGCAGTTAGCATTGCTGCCTCACAGCAAGAGGTTCTCTGGTTCAAACCTCAGCTGGGGTGCCTTCTGTGCAGAGTCTGCATGTCCTCCCTGTGGTCGCGTGGGTTTCCTCCCACATCCCAAAGACATGCTGTACTTGGACTGGACACTCTGAATTGGCCCTAGGTGTGAGTGCGTGCATGTGTGTGCTTCTGTGGAAGTTTGGGAACCAGGCCAGCAATTCGACACCGTAAAACTCCACTGCCAATCATGAGTGGACAGGTGATCCGCTGTGGCGACCCCTAACCGGGAAAAGCCGAAAGAAGAAGAAGATTAAAACATAAGTTAGGCAAATTGCAATAACTTAATTACAGCATGCAAGAGGCACTTAAAAGAGAGTGTCTAAAAATTCAGCAACAAAATGCCACTGAAAACGTATAAATCATAACTCATTTATAGAAATTAGCCCTTAATGATCTGGAAAAATACAGAGGAAATCTTTCAGGGCATGACATTTGTATAGAACCAAAAAAAGTCTAAAGCAAAAGTTTAAATTTTGCACGTTTTGAGACTTATTTGAGACTTGCATAACTCTTCTTCAGGTGAAAATGTATTTTTTTTTCAGGCAAAGAAAGTAGGGCTTATGAAGTGCTGGGTATGTATTTCATTCTAACCACACTCCAAAGGAAAAGTCTCAAACACTCGAAGTTCAACTAAGCCAAGAAATTAGAGGTGGACAGTTCCACCTTCTCAATTCTTTGTTGGTTACTTCTGCAGTCATCCACTTCCTGTGGCATTTCCCTTAACTACAAATTATGAGATCATGTTAACATCTGCAAAACTCTACAAAAATATTCAATATGTCAATTAACTTACAAACAGCAGGTACACTGAAATCCATTGTTTTGCTTTCAGGCTATAGTATGGCATCTTATAGACTGCATGCGGCAGAGAAGCTCATGGCGCTATTTCCTTCTTTATCAAAAAGTCTTATGCTTATAATGCTACAGTCAAACAAGCCTTTAAAGTACACAAATGTTTTACTTTCTCATCCTGGATGCCAACATTTTGTTTCCATTCCGTAACATTTGCCAGCAAATGATATCAAAACCTTCAGTAGCTGCTCATAACCTTACCCTGAAACAAAGTAATCACAGTGTGTAAGTGCTTACTATAACTAAAAGCGAATTCACGTATTAGAACATAAGCAGATGCCTCACAAATCCAAAACGAAGGCAGACTTACAAAACCTAGTCATTCAAGGAACGCTATCTGTCCTGGCACTTAATCAAAGGGATTAGGGTTTGGGAAAAAAATGCCTGCAGGTGATCCCTTAAGAGGCATACCAAAGTACTTATCAAAAACATCCAAGTTCAAAGCAGCTCAATTTTCATACGTTAAAAGTATCTGGCCAGAGCCCCAGGCTTGTTTCTAGGTAAAAACTGTGTTAAAGATGTTTGTACTTGCATACTTGGTAGACACGGGAATGAAAAAAAAGCATATACAGCAGAGAAGTACATGTCCCATCTAACCCTGATGTTACACAGTGAATCAATCTTGTTTTGCATTTATAAAACACAGTAATATGCAAAGCTTGGGTGTCACTTTTTCTGTACATGTCTTTACAATGTAGCATGTCAGTGTTGTCAAAGGAAAGCATTACACAAGCATTAAGAGGCTGTTGTTTAATTTTTCTGCTAATTAGAGACCAAATACATAACGCCCTGAGCCAGATATGAAAGTGCCACAGATATTTTAAAGCAATAACATAGTTAAATTTGTTATGTTGCAAAGATTTATTTTGAGGCCAGATATACTGCATGTAACGTTCAACTGGGTGTTCTTGTAATAGCAATACATTTACAGGAAATACCTGCAAAGTATCACATGTTAAAGTATCTTCCATGGCAACTATATGGAATGTAATTCCACCTTCCAACTGCGAGCAACATGAACAACATCGGAGTTTCCAGTATCATCTATATTAAATACAGCTTGCGTTTTGCAGTTTTGCCTTCCCTGTAAGACAGAAATGCATCAACTGGACAATTGGAGAATGAATGGACATTTCTACTGTAAACTTTAAATGGATAGCAAAGGGTCAGTTGCTCCTCAACTATTTTTTTTTTAATCTGTAACATAGTGCTTTCTCATCATCATGACCTGTTGGTATCTGAAATCATAACCAACTGAAAAAGTCTGTGTGTCTTTGAAACGAGAATTAGCTGAAAAGGATCTACAAACTAGTACATGCACAAAGTTGACAAACAAATAAATAAGAAAAAGCCACTGTGATTCTTAGCAGAACATGTGTATTGCGGTAATCCATGCAGCAAACAAAGCTTGAGACCCAAAAAAAAAAAAAAAAAAAAGCAACGCACATAACAGTGACATCATTCTCAAGAATTCTATAGCCTCTGTGTTAGAGCATCCATATAATAAAAGCTCAGGTGGTATATGCTGCAAGGTCCATGGCTTAACGGTTCACTATCTGACCTCATATTGCATAGTTATGTAAGGGCTGTTTAGTATGTCAAGCTAAAATTATCAAGATGATGCCTATGGACCTTTCAGCATAGTAACCTCTCCATACATAGTGATGTGAAGTAAAACCAAAGATAATGTTTAAGAAATTCTACCTTGTCTAAAACAGTAAACCGATCCACGTATACAGTGATGATGTCAGATAAAAAGTGCAGCTCAGTTACTATACTAAAATAGTTTCCTGTTGAAAACGTGACAGTTGTAACTGTGATACCTGGAAATGCAGAACAAGAATGAATCAAAAGGATATATACAGTCCAAGGTCACAGTATCTCAGATACCCCCTTTCTTTTGAGGTACACTTATCTTAGGCTTAGTATTCAAAAGTAGCAGGGTGAAGGGGTTGCTTAAAAGGTAAGACATCACAGTTTGCTTTTCAAAGTGTCACGGCACACACTAACAGGTCTTGCAAATCTGCTACCCAGCCAAGCATGCACATTTATTTTCTGCTTTTGTTGACTGACATAGGCTGCTGTAGCCCCTTTTCACCTAGACTGTTGGAATCTATCAGCATCGCTAAGTCAACAGGTTGCACACTTGCCTCTGATACCTGCAACCAACGATATTAAAAGGAAGGATGATACTGATGTCCTATACAGACACAAAAAAGAACATGGAAATGGGGATTCTATATATTTTTTTGTTATACAGGAAGTAAGTAAAGAATAAAATATCCTTCACATGTTTTGTCCCCTTCTATAAATAAAAGTAATAGGTTCAGAGAAGATCCCTGAAAGATCACAAATCTTACAGAGCATGTTCCAATTTTTTAAAAATTATATCACTGATCATATATGCATCTGAACTGTAATTCACAACATAGAATCACTATAACTACAAGTCCCCATGATCCTATTAATATTTACGTTATTCATATTGTTCTCATTTACATATTTGAATGTATAAACTTATCCCCCTTTCCTAAAATGGGGGAATATTTTGTTCTTCTTCCCTCTTAAACCACTTCCAATATTTCATTAACCAATTTAATGGGGTACATTCTCTATCTATAAACATATGTTTTACTTTACCACGTTCTTCTAAAAAAAATCATCATCTTCAGACACCATATGTGCTATTTGATGAACTGGCTTTTTACTATACTCTTTGTTCGCTTGTAAAATGTAAACATGAATTGGAACAAAGTATCTTTCCTATGTAAAGTAAATTTAAATGCTTTATCTTGATCTAATTTATGTATAGTAACATCTAAATAATTAACCTTGTCATTAAGACATATAATGTGTAAAACTTAAAAATGCTGTAGTATGCTCTCTCTGTCTCTCTCTCTCTCTCTCTCTATATATATATATATATATATATATATATATATATATATATATATATCCAATAAATTCTATTAAATCCTCATTTTCTATACAAATATACAATTATTATCAAGGTATCCGTTATAAATATTCCAACAGTTAGCAAATCATGAATTAAAATAAATATTTATATTCCCATACTTTCAAAACCATAAAAGCATGTATAGAGGCACATGATGCCCACACTGCTACTACTTTGTCCTGTTTACAATAGTCCCCTTCAAAGTACATAAATTGTTCTTTAATATAATTTCCAAAAATTCTGTAACCAATCTAACTTCTTTAGAATCTAAAGACTTGCATTCTAACAACCCCTCTTCAAATCATTTAATTCCTACATCATGAGGTATAGCTGTAAAAAGGTCTATAACGCCATTAGTGACAAAAATCATCTTCTACTTATAAAGGCCTTTACTGATCCCCTTTAAAAAAATCCACTGAATCCTTTAATATAAATTTAATTCCATCCCAATATCTTTTTAAATTTGTAATCCACAAAAAATGACAAAAGAATGTGTTTTTGACCCATTAGCTGTGACTACTGGTGTCAAAGGTGGATTATGGATAACTTTATGAACTTTTTGTATAACAAATATAGACAGTTTAATTGCTTTCTCTGTATATCAAAAATAAAGAATTCTAAATTGATAACCCCTTGTAACAAGATGCCATTTAGATAGCAGTGTACCTTGGAATAAGCAATGTTAATTGTCTTTTTAGAAACCGAGTATTTATCCCCATTACATAAAATGTCCATCATTTTACCAATACATTCTAACGTATACATGATAACTATCCCTTATCAGACCTCATGATTCTGATATACTTGTTTTTTCTTAACTGACCTAATAGAAGTTTCTCATTCTTTTCAAAACTGGAAATGCTTTTCTCATTACTATTGCTGTAAACTCTAATATCTTACTCAAGGAAAGCTTCAAAAATTTTCAATTGAAGATAAACAGGAGGATTAAAAACACTTTTCTTCTTCAAAGTTCCTTCCTGTAGTATGGTTATTTCATTAGGGAATATAAGTTTAAAATTGATTTTCCTAATAAAAAGTTTAAGATCTATAAGTTTCCTACTTACATCACAGTTTTTGGTAGGAATGAACTTAAAACCTTCCATGAATAAACTACAATAAACTTTGTCTATAAAAAGTCCACTATAATTAAAAAAAGTACTAACTGTACTAATGCTGCTTTCAGTTTTTATAACTGAAACTTTACTGTACATAGTTGCTTTAAAATTAACATCTGACAATTCTTTTCATTCTCCCTTCCTCCCCATCTTTCTTGTGTTAAATCATGTTCTCTCCAACTGCCCCCCCCCCCCGATTTGTGTAATAAGATTCTTGCACACGTCTGTTTTTCAGTTTCTTGGATCTCCTGTAGGGGTTTTAAAGGTTCATGGATATTAATGTTATCACTTTTAAAATTCAGTATCTCATTCTGATTGAAACTAGTGTCTTCCTTTTTTTCTGTTGTTACATGTGAATCATGCTATTCAGCTTGGTTCGCATTACTCCATTTATTAGCAGGCTTAAAATAACATTTACATTTAAAATATTGAGGTTTCAGATACATCCTATTCGCTTCATATTCCATCCAAACTCTTTCTTACTTCTTTTGCTTTCTTCTTTGTAAGTATAAACATCTGTTATCAACTTGGTTCATAATCTCATAGTGTTTACCTCTTTCTCCATCAACAGTAAATAATAAATCATTAAGTATTTTATTATTAATACATTAAATGTTACTGTAAATAATTTCCATATCTAATTAATTTTGTCTAATAATGGCTTCATAATAACAAAGCCACATTAATTAAATATACACACAATTTCCTAGTGGAATCCACTATCCTCCACTACTAACCATGTCATACAATTTGGTGGTTAATGTATTCCTTCAAGTAACAGCTGTCCATTTTTAATGTTTTGTATTTTAACATCAAGTCTTTCAGTTTATTAAAATTCATCTCATAAGTGTCCATGTATAATTCTTGAGATGCAGGATGCATGGAAAAAGAAAAAGAAAATTTATCTGCGAGCCATGTACCTAAGTCTAAATTCTCATATCTTTGGTTAGAAGTAGAGTAATTAGGTCTATGTAAAGTGTTTGAATTATGTACAATATAATTCTCACCATCCATAATGGTCTAACTTTTTCTTTCTTGAGTTCTGTGTAGCTGGAACTGCTCACATCTTAGAATCCCATTGATACCATAGAAACCTCGCCTGTCCTCTCATTAGTCCCTGCTGTAGATGTAATAAAACCTTCATGGAGATCTTTACTTCACTGGTGGAAGACCCTAACTCTGTCTCCATTCCATTGCGTACATCTTGACGGTTTACACTCTGTTTTGAACAACCATCATGTCATGTCCTTGGTTGAGCAAGATTTCCGGATTGCAGGGGATGGAAGCATCCAACCCCCTCAACCCATCAACCAATAAGGATGAAGAAAAGTAATATGATGAGATTAGTTAGTTCTCCCAATAGCGAGTGGGTATCAGGGATGCACCCTTGGTTACTTCCTCTTTCCCCAAATGGGAAACCGTCCGAACCAGTACTGCTCTTCATAAACCAAAATCAACAATAAATGAGCAGAAGAAAAGTGCAAAAAAATAAAACTCAAACCAGCACTGTGGTGGAGCCTGTGAAACCACTCAAAGCTACAATGCATTATATACAACACTTTATTTAAACACAATAACATTAATGCAAAATTAGCTTCAGCATTTTCATCCTTGCGTTAGGCCTTCATCAGAGCAAATGATTCCATTTCCATATACACATTTATATATTTATATGTACACATTTATATACCCTCTTAAAACTCTGTCATTTTCTTTCAATTAACACTAATCATGTCTGTTTGTTCTGATGAACAATCATTAAAATTTCAGCTAGAAAAACAACTCTACTGTTATCATAAGCTATTAGTAAATACATTAATGCATTACACTAGACATGTAAAAAAAAGAAAAAATATGAAAAAAATACTATGAGAATAACTAAATAAATTCAAAACCTACTGAAATAAATCTAATTTTTTATAATATACAAATTTAATAGAATGTGAAAGAAGGGTATTTAAGCAAAAGACTACAACATAAAGCTACCCTAATGTCAATCAGTGAATAATCATTAAACACGGAGTAAAAATCCAGTATGAAATTTGATTAACAGTGGTAATTAAAAATGTAGTAATTAAACATATAAATGTTGTGTTCTTCATTAAGTAAACACATGAATAAATAAACAGACACTAATTCTGCCAATATGACCTATATGTACATGGTATAAGTAGCATTTGCAGTCCTTAGTATGCAAATTCATTAGTTTAAGGAGGTTAAAGAACCTCTTTTTCAGTGTATGAGAAAAAGAAAGAAAGGCAAAAAAGGCAAACAGAGTGAAGATCCTTATAAGAAATCTGCCTACCACTATTGCACTTACCGCTCTTAGCTGACATCTATCAGATAAAAAAACACAAAAAAGCAAAGAAAATAAAATAAAGAAGGCATCCCAATGGGGCACTTATCTAAACAAAGGCAGAATGATACCAACAACGACATACAGAACAGACCGATTGATTAGTGACCTGCATTTCAGATTAGTGTCAAGATAATCTGAGGATCTCATGCTCATTTGTCCACTTATGTACCCTTACGCCCACAGGTTTACGTGATCCACTAGCAGTATATCTTTATGGAAGCTTTTGGCTTTTGAACTTTGGCTGGACATCCAGGTTATTTCTGAAATAACCCAACAGTCTGAAATAATACAACAGTGATCTAAGGAGGACATGAATCAATTTTATCAGCTCATTAATAGTCAAATGATCAAGACCATAAAAGCGAAAGGCCAAAACATTGAATTGTGGGGACAGGTGTTGGTCTGAGATCATGGTACAGCAGGGAGTGGGCTTTTGTTTTTTCCAGCAGTAATGTGATCCTAGAGTTGATATTGTTGATATTTATTTTCTAGCAATGGGTGTGAGGGATGCAGCCCCCCCCCCCCTCATTGTAGGTGCATGGGAACTTGACCCCTGCAAAAATATGTGTTTTAATTTTTTTGTGTTGTCCAGTGATTCTGCTTTTCATTTATTTGGTCTCAATCGAGTGAAAACCTGGCCAATTAACAATATAAACTAGACCCATATATATATATATGTATATATGTATATATATATATATATATATATATATATATATATATATATATATATACAAACACACACACACACACTGACACACACACACTCATATACGTACATACATACATATACACACACACACACACACACAAATATATAATATATATATATATATATATATTTATATATAAAAAGAGAGGGAGAGATAAAACCCAAGAAATATTAAATCTTGCTTGGATGATAAAGCTAACAACAGCTAGGTGAGGTACTGTGAGACTTGCAGCTAGCTGCCTAATCAGTATTTTAACTAACTGAGAACAGTTAGTGATAGTATTTCTTTAAGACAGTGTCAAGTTATTTGGCTAATATTAAATTAGATTTTCTTTTAAGTTATTTTGCAAAGGCAACTGATTATTGTTTTCTGTTCCTTGTGCATTATTTATCTCTTCATATTTAATCTATAATAACACTGTTCATTTTCTAAGTATTTTTTATTTCTTCCCTTTTAAGAACTTGCTGCTAATATTTATATATTACTTTATTACTGGTGGGCTGTGGTATCCACCTCCAATGAAGCCAGACCACATAAAAGTGAACTACCAGTGAGGCATTATTTTCATAATTTATGGGTGTCTAAATTGAGAGTAGTACAACAACTAGTGTGTTGGGTATCTAAATCCAATAATATACAGTGGTAGCAGTACCACCTTCTAAGAAGAAAGCTTAGGGGAATTGGAGCATTCTATCTGTATTTTATGTGTGTGTGTGTGTGTGTGTGTGTGTGTGTGTGTGTGTGTGTGTATGTTCTTCACTGAAAATAATTGTTTTGAAAGGCAGTTACCATGGGTAAAGGCCACTGGAAAATGCTCTGCTTCTGAAACAAGGTGGTGAAAAAGGGGTCTGAGGTGCTAGGCAAACAAATCACCTCCGTAAGTGATCAGTGTACAATCCTAGTCTGGGCATAGATGCTGAAATTCCAAAAAGGACCGCAGTGTATTTTCTCTTTATTCGGTTTGGGCCATGCTGAATCTGGTGAGCTGGTTATTGAATCCAATTTACACCTTCTTCCACTTTCATCTCTTGGGCATCAGTGATGTGACTCAAGATCATCCTTTTGGTGGTCATCAGACCTATTTGGGACAGGATAGCATATTCAAGGACTGTAGCCTTTGGCCCTCACATACCCAGGTAATACACTGGTTGACAAAGGTAGGACTCCAACTCCTATCAGTACCAGACCGATTGTCACAGACTGGTGGCAGTGGCCCACCTGTCACAACTAGTGCCAAGGGACCATCCATCACAGTAACCACAATAAAAATAATAACAACCTCACTGGTAACAATGAACTGAACACACACTGTTAAGAATATAACTTCTATGTGTATGTAATACAAGCAGTTAAAATTGTTTATAAACCATGATCAAGATCTACATATTACAACTGCAGATAAACTAATGCATGTATTCAAATGGAGGAAACCTGGTCATAAATCTGTTTCCAACTGCTACAGTTCATAATTATTTGCTTTATAGTCTTAGCTGTACTTTCAAGGGGTTTGCCAAATTTGCCCTTTATCAAGTGTATTGTTCCTTAGATACCAATACATATAGCCTGAGTGATCTGCCCTTTGAAGGGCTTTGACATCCATAGAGACTTTTGTAAAAGAACAGTCCAATGAAGCTTCTGCTGAAAAAAAAATGTTGACAAATTTCATGTAATTCTAGAATTTACTAGCACAGACCTAATTTCTGTATATCACTCAGGTGATTACTACTGTATTTACTTACTTGTATACATGTTTTGCTTCATATCAACATCTGTTACTGTAAATATATGCCATCATATAAGTATGTAATTCCTCTTGCTTTTAATGTTATTTGTTCTTGCTTATTAATGCATGATATATTCCTTGTAATATTCTTGTACTTTGAATGTATGCATATACATATAAATATATATATATATATATATATATATCTATATATATATATATATATATATATATATATATATATATATATATGGTTCTACCTGAAAACACAGACATGCAAAAACACTGACAATGAGATAACCGACACCACAAAACCGAAAGTTCACAAACACGAAACTTCACATGCCCGACAAACCACAATCCCGACAATCAACAAAACAAAACAAAAGAAATACCTTTTCCGTAAATCACACACAACACAAGCACACCAAAAACTTTACAAACCTACACTAAACCTTACATACACAACTATCTATGCACTAACCTTAACCCAAACCCTAACCCTAAGGTCCGTCACTATCGCAGACTCACCTAACCCGCGCCCTAACCCTAACTCACTTAACCCGCCCCTAACCTTAAAGTCTGTCACTATCGCACACTTACCTTACCCGCACCCTGACCCTAACGTCCGTCACTATCACACACTTACCTTAACATTCTGAAGAAGTCTACTTTGATGTAGATGAAAGCGCTTAACCTTATATTCATTTATTTGTTTCATCTAATAAAATAAGTATTTTGTAAGTAATCGAGGAGAGCAAGTGAATTCTTTCACTTAGAGCAGCGAACGAAGTGTGGATGTAACTGTTTTTCTGAGTGGACTTTCGCTGACAGACGTATACTGTTACTTACCTTAACATGTCAGTGTTCTCACAGTTGGGATTTTCAATCATAAGTCATCTCCGTTGTCGATCTTCCAGTGTCGGTTATCTCATTGTCGGCGTTGTCATCATTCGGTGTTTTCAGGTAGACCTATATATATATATATATATATATATATATATATATATATATATATATATATATATGCCATTTGACTGACTGAGAGTTCCAAATCATTTTTAAGCAAGACACTATGCAAAAGGACTCTAGCATTTCATCTACTAGGAATAGATCTTGCTCCACTCAGTGGGTCATTAACAGGCAGCTGCCAGCAAATAAACTTATGGTCTCCACACTTAAAGGCTATGTTGCTTTATGCTAGCAGTGGTTCTATGACCAACGAAAATAATGCCCTGGACAATAATCAGTCCTATTATGTGCTCCTGGACAATGGAAATGGGTCTAACAGAGCAGTACCAGGGAGAACATTAGGAAAGTGGGGAGTCAAAAAGTGTACATTTAGCATCTATAACCTGCTGTGATATGGCAAAGCATTGTAACATGGCCCACATGTACCCCCAAATGATGGATTCAGAATGCCTTCTCAAAACTAACTAGGACTGCCATATTACTTAGTGTTTCTATTAAACACTATTAAAGTCTCAGAATTTGAGATGATTCTTTTATCTTTTACAAACTGGCTTGAACACGAGTGCCACAGGTAAATTAAATACAACAGAACGTTTTATAATGTTACTATAGTTAGGTCTATCTTTTAGTATCTTTTAAATTATAACATATTTAAAACCATGAGTCTGTAAAATTCATTTCTTCAGTTTCTTGAATTAGAGTACAGGTTTCAGAGAAATATAATCATTCAATCCATGTCCCAAATGTGCAGCAAATGTTATTTTACAAGATCTTTGTGCTTGAAGCTCTTATTTTTAACTATATCCTGTATTATTTCCTGTTATTTTAAATTTTGGAATGCTTTAAATTGTTTAACTGAATAATTGTTTTATTTGGGGTATATATATATATATATATATATATATATATATATATATATATATATATATATATTTACTGCTGAGGGTTGGGTTTTAGAGATGTCTGATGAAGCAATGACACTATTGTGAAATCATTCACAATAAACTATCAGTCTGTATATTTGGAGCCTTGAGTTTTGGAGCCTGCCTTGTTTCTACACCAGTTTTTAATCCTTTTGCTGCTTCCTGCACCTTAATCATTATGGTAATCTCCCATTAAATAAATGTCACACTAAGATGTTCCTTCAAACAGATTTCTTCAGATTGTAGGACGTCATTTAACCATCAGCTTTAAATAATCATTAAAAAATATACTGTATGGCAATCAACTGAACAATTTTAAAGAGAATGGAGGGTGATCCACTTTCCAAAGAATTTCACCCTCAGGTGACAACTGGTCATCCCTGATGAGTGACAAACACTGTCAAAACAAGACATGTGAAACTCATTCTTCTTTTATCTGCTACCCAGTGATACCCTACCATGCTAAATCACCTTCAAGGAAAGAAAAGAAACAGGTAAACAAGGATCATCAGACATGTAGAGGGAAACATGAAGGTCCATTTCAATAGAGGAATGGGCGTGCCTTCGTTGAAGGTTGTGCGTCAGGGCTGGTAAATCGGCACGTAAAAATCCACTAGCAAACATTAGCGGACCGGAGTTCCACTGTGGCGACTCCTAACCTATAAGCCGAAAGAAACAACAATATCATTTTGGCAGACAAATGCAAAATTATGTCAATATAAATGAGCTAGAAAAAAGCAAAATCAGAATGGCGTTTGGAAATCTGTATGGTTCAATATCATTACCAATACAAAATTCACAAAACTAATACATTGCGTAAAGTAAAGAGAAAAACATAATTACATTTTAAGCTATAATGGGCAAAGAATGTGTGAAATGCATATATAATCCTAAAAGGTTACTACCCTCTGCTCTTCCATGAAAGAGATGAATGACATTCACCCTGAAATATCCAGACTAATGCAAGCTAAAGTGAAACTGCATTGAAATAAAACTGCCTTATTTCTAGAATAACCTGTATATTGTAGCCAGTTCCAAAAAGACAAAATATACAGTGTAACATTAACGAAATCGCAGTAAAACCATTCGCTGTTTAAAAACAAGGGACTTCACACTTCAAAAAGTATACCGAAAAAAGCAATATCCTGAAATGCAATTTCAGAGAAAAAATATTAACTAGTGATCAATTTTTTTTGTGTGTCTTTCGGCTTTTCCCGGTTAGGAGTCACCACAGCAGAACTCCGGTCCGCTAATGATTGGCAGTAGACTTTCACGTGCTGGCTTGCCGGGCCTAACGCACAACCTTCAACGAAGGAACGCCCATTCACGCATGTCGCCACACAGAAGACGCTCTGAGAATCGAACGGGCAACGTCTAACTGTGGGGCGACAACGCTACCGCAGCACCACCACCACGGGTATTAACTAGTGATCAATAAATACTAAAAAAGCAGAAGACGTTCTTTATATAAAACTTGATTTCAAGCATATACAAAATCAGATGATGACAATGATGCATAAAAAACAGAAAGAATAATGACCATTAATAAACTAAATGACAAAAAGCCTATTTTCTATCAATAAATAAACACAAACAAGTCAAAGAACTGGGATACAGCTCCAAGCAAATCAACTTCAAAATCCAAAGCAACACAGAGACACCTGTCATTCAGAAAAAACAAGTAAATAATAAGGCCCGTTCCTGACAAGACAGGACTTTTTCAGCACTGATAAAGCCAAGTTATATGGTTAACAAGAATAAAACAATAACACAGATGGAGCCCGGTGCAGGGCACTCAAGGATGGCAAGACACCAAACCACAAATCAGCTACTCTCCTGTTCAAATGACTCTTGCTTCAAAATGTGCTCTGACTCCCATGACACTCTAGCATGAAAGTTAATGACTAGATACGCTAATACTAAAGCCAATTACACTAATAGGTTCATAGGTAACTACTAGGCTACCTGCTTTTGTAGGCCATTTTAATCTTAGCCAATTTTCCCAGAGGTGAGAATCAAACCCTGCACCTTGTGTTTATTAGGTAAACACCTTAACCACTGTATCAACCCTTAACACCCAGCACAACACTCAAAAAAAAGAAGTTAAAATCAAGCCACCATCTAAAAGTCCCTGTCCGGCATATATAAAGTCCAACGCAATAGGTGAAAAATTCAAATAATGCTATCTGAAATCCAAGACAGAGAAATATCTTACAAGCAAACAATGAATGGTCTACAGGTCCACAGACTAATGGTAAGGCCGACACCTCCACTGACCAGAATGTACAACAAGCCACTGCAATGCAAGTCAATGCTGACAATGTCAGAGAAGGTCAATTACATCACAGATGCATAGACACATACAAATTATCACATTTGGCAAGACCAGTAAGCTAACTACAAAAGCAGCATATCATAACATGCATGGCACAAAAATCCAAAGCACTGCCAGACACAAACCAAACAAAGAATGATTTTGAACAGCTAAGAGACCTACCAAGGAACAGAATAAAATTCACATAAAAACAAAAAAAAAAAATTCAAGAGTCTCCCAAAGGGACAAAAGTCAATCACATTGCAATGTCATAATTACATTAACAAAATAAAAAAAAAGTATAGCTCTTATCTTCTCATATGCCATGCCATTCCTTTCTCTCACCATCACAGTCAATTTCCTCCAGTACTCTATGGCATACGTTTCATTCTAAGGTACTCCAAAACTGCACATATTAATCCAGCTGTTGACTGGCTAGTGTCTGATGAAGGCAGACATTCATCAGCCAACTTCCTGTCCCTACATTTTAACTCCCTACACATACAGAGCAGCATTTAGCCCACCTTTTCAAGCAATCTTTAATTCTAAGCATAATGGTTTGTTTTCAGGAAAAATAACCCTATGTCCTTTTCTTGTTCTACATTTTTACATTGTCTTGCCAAATGTGCATTCCACCCCTTGTCTGTCATTCTGCAGGTACAATACTTTACACTCGGATGCTGGCAACCTGAAACAGCCACCTGTCAGACCATGCCTCTTTCCTTGAGTCTCCTCCGTAAGCCGGACTCTTCCCTATTTGCTACCATTCTCCCCAGCTATGATATTTTCTGCAAACAGACTGCTCAAGTTTTACATTCTTCTGTGTCAGGTATAGGCACAGAACCAAACAATGCGAGATACCACTTGTTAACCGGTAAGAATAATCCTCATCACCCTCAGCTCCATGCTGTTCTACAACATTTTAACCAGTGCAATAAAATATTTTTTCTTCCCCACTTCAACCCCTTTTAATCATTAAAGGAGCCTGTGGTATAAGAATAAATCTAATATTTTGCTGAAATTCAAACACATTATACCCACAGGTCACTCTGAGTACACCTCAGTGACCCATTCGTAAAAGTAGGTCAGGCTTATTCTTACCCTGCCTTCTTTCTTTCCCATTTGTGCCCAAGAATGCCTTCCTTTTATTTCTTAATATCTACTGCTAACATTTTCACCTTTCCCTTTTCCTTCCTAAAGCACTCTGCTGCATGTTTTGGGCCTTCACACTCTGATCATCACTCCCAGTAACCCCCTATTTATTCCTAAGTTTGTTGTCTTTTTTTTTTTTTTTTTTATAATTCCTTTGGCTGCCCTTATCTCCTTAATGAATCTGCCTGTGTGTGTGTGTGCGCGTGTGTGTGTGTGTGTGTGTGTGTGTGCGTGTGTGTGTGTGTGTGCGTGTGTGTGTGTGTGTGTGTGTGTGTGTGTGTGTGTGTGTGTGTGTGTGTGTGTGTGTGTGTGTGTGTGTGTGTGCGTGCGTGCGTGCGTCTTGGCAAGCCTTTCCAGAGTACCACTGTTATGCAGTGGATAGCATTCGCTATCTTCAAGGCAAATGATTCCTGAGTTTGGTTCCCATTAGGGGTGCCTTCTGTGCAGATTTTGCATGTTCTTCCTTGCCTACATGTTTCTTTGCACATGGTCTGCTTTATTTCCACATCCCAAAGACCTGGTGTACGTGAAACAGCAATCCATCAAACGTCCCACAGTTGTGAGTGACTGTATGTCCTGTCCTTTGATGGCCTGGCTTCATGTCCAGCAATAGTTCTTTGCTACATGTACACACAGCCTGGTATTCATAGACATACTGCACAGATATATAAATGGATCTTGCACATTATACCTTTGTAAACAACTAAGGACCACACTGACTCACTGATTCATGCCTATAGATTTTGGTGATACACAGCAGATATTATTCTAGCTGTTGACAGGCTAGTGCCTGATGAAAGGGCATTATCACCTTGCTGTCCCTGAGACTATCTCAGTTTCCTGAATGGTGGACAAGAACCCCTATGAAACCACCGTGTACCAGGTGCTCCTCAGTCTGGGATGGTTGGCAATGCAGGGTGGAACACCCAGTACTCCTGCTAACCTGCTCAACTCCTCCCTCCTTATAATTTGACATCCTCCTTTGCTACCTTCGCCACAGCCACAGTGATAATTTACTAGCGCTAATCTGATTTGCTTTTATTCAACAGCTCTAACCCCCCCCCCCCATCTCCATTTAAAGAAATAGTTTCTCTAATGTGTCTTTCTATTCCCTGTTTCTGCAATGCAGTTCTTTGGGGACCAAAACTAAGTTTATCTAATCTCTTCAACCCAGGCTCTCTCCCCAGTCTCCTACTACTGTTGCCCAACACCAGACCACATACCAAGGACGAGTAGCTGAACTCTTTAATCTTTTTTTCTCCTCTAAACACTGGCCCTTTGCATGAGAAGCATGTCTAAGGTGCTAACACACTCTTTATGCCCCCAACAAACTGCTACCATCTCCTTGTTCCGTTCCACTGTGGCTTTTTCCATCAGTCATTTGTTAGAATATGAATTACTATGAGTGAGTGATCCTCTCTATTCATAGCTATTTACGTCACAGCTACGTACATGTGTTGAGACCATGTCCATCACATGAAACTCTTCCTTACCTCTGTCCTCTCACCCTCATACACATCTTAAAATACTTTCTCATATCCAGAAACCCTTGAAATTTTTAAAGGGTATATATTAGCCACCTGCCCCCACTGTGCTGTCTCTGTATGCCCCTGAATCCATGTACTATTCCCCCTCCTGACCATCTGGCCCACTGGACTGTCTCCTTTCTGTCCTCTGACCGGGGGCTCCTGCCAATGTTGCCTGGTGCTTTAAAATGAGCAGCACTGCCTCCCTCTCATCACGTGGTGCTACCTGCCTGTCCATGTCTTTTTATCCTCATTTCCTTCTCATGTCATCACCTTCCTAGCTGACTCACTCCTTCTTCCTTCCCTTCCTTCACTGTTTTTTTTTTTGCCTATTCCTATCTTCCTGTTCTGCTTTACCTCTTACTGTACTCCCCTAATGACTGATGTTTGTCGATCAGCTCATTGCCTTCCTCCCATGTTTTCCTATCCCATCTTACCTGCTGCTCTCCTTGTTTCTACTCCTTCTCCCCCTTCCTGCTCTAATAGCAAACCAACACCCACGTGCGTCTCCCACACTCTCCCCTGAGGCCCCCCTCTCTAATGCAGGCCTCACATCTTCTGCGGCTATGAAGATCCCTGAGACATACTCCTGACCTTTATCTTTAGTACCTTATATCCTTCCTTTATCATTCAATCTGCGCAAACGCCCTATTCTGTTTCCCTTCTTGGATCTCATCTCTTTATTTATTAGCACCTATCAAAGAATTTCTAGGCCTTCTTAACTCAAGTATTTTTACTAACCTCTTCTAACCCTATTAATTTAGTAAAGCCATATTCCATAAAAAAGTGATTTTGTGGCTCACCTTTATTTCTGGTTGCCAACCCATCTCTCTCTCTCTCTCTCTCTCTCTCTCTCTCTCATCCAAGCTAATATGGATGTGACTTCCTTTAACACTCAGCTTAAGTAGCAGAACTTGCCAGCTTACATCTCATTCAGGACACGGAGGAGCCGTACTTTACTTAACACCTACAAACCTTTGCTCTTAAATCAGATACAGTGTTTTGGAATTATTAAATTAACCTTGGGCTAAAAACAGTTTCTTACTGATCTGAGTCTTAAGCATGTCAGGTCTTTTTCTAGTTCATCTTGCAAATATATCCTCGAGTCTGCTTTTTTTTTTTTTTACCTCATCTCCACCAAAACCATCCCCAAAATGTATTATCAAATTTTTCAATGTCTTCTTAGTACCTCTACAGTAGTGACTAAAAAGGTCATGACATTTTCCTACAGCTAATTCAATACAGGAGTCTGCTTTACTACAATCAGGTGTTCCTGTGTGGTGCCTTTTGTGTTTTGTCCAGACTGTTTTGTTTTTTTTTGGTGATTTTTTTCTGGACATTGCTCTATTTTTTGGGGTATTTTCCTACAACTCATACTGATTAGTATCTTCCAAGAAAACTCTGAATGCCTACTTGCACCTCACTAGTCTACTGTTATACAAAGGTCTGTACAGTTCCTAAATCTGCAGTCCAAAAACAAGTGAAACCGTTTCATTAGTTAATTTTTGCATGCCACAGAAAAAAGTAAATAAATAATAACCTTGTTAACAATCTTCCAAGAAAATGTCATGTGTCGGAGCCGTACAAAGAGTGTTCTCAGTGTGAAGTGTTACTTAACAAACATACAACCAGTGTAAACAAAGATCAAGAATGGTAGATGGGAAGATTAAAGATCTAAGTAATAACTTGTTAATGGAAACTAGTATTTGAGAAACCACTTAAAATGACAGTGGAGAGCATTTTCTGCTAGAAGTGAAGAAAAGGCAAGAGACACCCCTTTCCTAAACAAGAAGGAAACAAAGACGTTTATTATTCCATTAATCTATGTCCAGAATACTAACATAGCTTCATAAGATACATGCAAAGTCTTCTGTCTCATATTGAGCAAATAAGTTGCAGTTTCAGGGACATAATGTATTAATGGTTAACTTGTCCTTTTTCACAGAACTGCAAAATGTACTCTTTGCACAGAAAGCCAACTAAATGCTAAAGAAAGAAAACATTCTTATTTCAGCATCAGATACCACCCATAACACTTTTTATGTTCTATATGCCTTCCTGAATATGTTGTCACTGTGATCGGATAACTATGTAATTCTGTTTATTATACCTTCCAAACCGGTCTCTTTGTAGAGGTTTCTCACTATTATGTTCACACTTTAGTCTGAGCTTTAGTTGTGCTCCTTTGCAGTGCCACGCTGATATTATAATCCCTTAAAGGAGGAATTATAATGTGCAGCACAAAAGGAAATGGCAAAGGACAGAAGAATGTTGGGTGTTGACTTCAGTGGTGCAGATGCTATTCTACCACTACAGATGGAGCTGCATGGAATGATGCATTCCATTCTGGAATCTATAATCAGGAAAAAGTATCAAGCTGGCAGAGACCAGTGAAAGAAAGGTTTCTAAAACAGTGACAGAGTTGTGCAACAAGTCTGAAGAGCACTGGGAACATAAAAGTGGACAACTAAAGGACAGAAGAGAGATACAATGCTGATACAATGTATCCTTATGTGATGGCAGGCTGCTGCATAGAACTGCATAAGAACTGCAGCAAGAAATGGGTTGCAAGTCGAGGGAAGAATATTTAAGGCCAACATCAAGAAATATTGCTCAGCATGATGGTGCATTAGTGGAAATGTCTCGCAGTACTTGGTTCTCCAGTTTAGTTCCAAGTGAAATATTTAGTTTCATTTTCAGGCATTGGTAATGTAATAAAGTAGGCACTTTTCTTTTCAATCTTGCATTAACAACTGAGCTGGTGAGAGCTTTAATTGTTGTATTCCAAAATTGCAAGAGGACAAGCTTTATGACTTCCTTTACAGCTCTTTCCCATAACATTCTTCACTGTTTGGAGTTCTCTCCATAAGTAAATACTGTAGACAAGAGGTTAGGTGTCTACATTTCCACTCACATATTTCTGCTGGAATGAGATGTGCTAAAGCCAACTGGCACAAAGTGTCACCAGTAGTGTTACTGAAGAATGCCAAAGAAGCTGAAATGTAAGGTGTATAAAAAAGTGGTGCAACCAGTGATTAAGTATGGTACAGAAACCCGGACAGTTAAAGCACAACAGCTTAGGAAACTTGGGGTGATGGAAATTAACTGCTCAAGACAGGCAGCAGAGTGCATACTGAGGGAGAGATGAAGAAATGAGACATCAAAGCTAAATTCAAAGTAACCCCAGTAGCAAAGAAGGTCAAGTAGAATATAATACTGCGAGTCAGTCACAAGTGCAGGAGAAATGATGATGGTCTGGTAAAGCCAGAGAGAAGATAAGGATGTAGATGGATGGATTGCTTTACACAAGACCTGTGACAGTTGTGCAGAGCTGTCGAAGAAAGTAGGAGTGCTGTACTGAACTGAGTGAGGTGGTGTAGGCTGGTGAGACACCTTGACCCCATTTAAAATATGGGAAGTGGGGTTGATGATAATGACAAACACCTAAACAGTTGACCTTTGTACTGTGGACCACAGTCAGATATCATAACATCAGGTTTCCTCGGTCTCAAGAACTTATACTTTAAGACATTAATTATATCTGCAGATATAGTGGTTGTCAGTCTGATTATTTTAGGGAATTGTGGATAATAATCAGCATATATGTGATATATATTTTTTAAATGGAACAAATCAATACAGGCAAACTCTGTGGATAATCTAGATTGGTGTATGCAAGGCAAGTGTATCATCCACTGGATTGCTGCTGTTTGTGTTGTGATATGTCATCCAATGGAACATCTCAGTGCTAGTTGATTTGAGCAGACAATCCTGGCCAACACCTCCCTCTTAATTTTCTCTTTGTACTTCAGTGCTCCCAAATGCAATTCAGATATCCACTTAAACATCTGTCTCTTCAACTGAGCAGGAACTATATTAACTTTATAAATTAAACCCTAGCCATATATTACCTCTTCCTTGAGAATATGAATACGGCTAAATTTCCTTCCATTACTAATAATTTTTGATCAGGCTAACTATTCAGTGAAAAATCTTTCCCTGACTGCTTTCCTAAATCAGTGTACATAATCTCTGAAATTCTTTAATTAGTTTTTTCTTCTGTCACCGGTAGCCACAGTATTTCCCAAATAGTAGCTAGTTCTTCTTCTAACAGTGCTTTTTTGATAAGCACAATATACTCAACATATCTCATACGTATACTTCCATGACTGTTTTTTATCTCATTTGTTGATCATACTTCCATATGATAAATATCTGCAATCTCATACACACCTTCTAGATAAATATTCTAAATAAGCTTTGCAAATATTTATGGTCCACTGCCATCTGAACAAGCACAAAAACACATACACACATGCATATATATATATATATATATATATATATATATATATATATATATAATGTTTCACTACTGTTGTTCTCCACACAGTTCTGGTGCAGTTTCTGCTAATGCTTGAAATGATAGTGCTTAAACAGTTAATAAAAAGAGTTCTGCACCCGTTATTCTTGGTGGTTGGTCTTTTATTCTTCAGTTTTATACTACCACCATAGATTGTTTTGAGATCATCAATTTATATCTATAAACATCTGACAAATATTCAGTTATGTTTGCAACCGCTCCTTGAAACACATCTTGTGCCAATGTAATGCCAAATGGAAATCTAAGGAATATGCACTTTCTTAATTGTGCATTAAATGTACATACTTTGGATCTTGCTCCATCTAGGTTTATCTGCCAGAATCCCTGGATTGTACCCAATATCAAAACTAATTTAGCATTGCTGAGATCACAGTTTTAACTGCAAGTAATGAGGTATTTTATCCACTTTATTCTAATTTTGTGAACCAATACAAATGTGAATTGTCTTTCTTTACAACAGTGATCATATCACCTATTTTGCTGGCTCTAATGTTTTTTTAATGGCACCTATGTTTTACATTAATTTTAATTTCTGCTCTAATTTACTCTTGAAAAATGCTGGTGCTTTTTTGTGAACATAAATTACTGACATGTAATCAGATTTTACTCTTGACATGACATTTTTCTGGCAGACATCCCAAAGCTACAAATACATCAGCACTGAAGCACGTGACATTAATGATACAACTAATTCTACCAATGTTTCTGGGATGTCAAACCACCACAGGACTGCTCAAATCAGTCTTCTTGGGACCTTCTCATATGTTTTCTCCATATCAAGAATACCAAGTTGGACTCTTTCTTCATCAATAGTTTCTTCTCAACTATCAGTCTCACTGCAAACATCGGGCTGGTTGTGCTACATCCTAATCTGAATCTGAACTGCTCATCTTCCATCTTACTTTCTACTACTCTGCACATTTGTTTATCAATCCCTCTCTCCAAAATGTTTATGCAGTACGACAGGAGTTTTATACCTCTATACTTGTCCAGTATGTGGATGCCCCCTTTGTTCTTGTATACTGGCACTAGTATGCATATTTCCAGTAAACTAGGATATGACTTTCTCTCCATACTGCTACGGGTACCCTTAGAAGCCACTTCTACCCTATCTCACCCAACATCTTGACCATATCCTGCTGTGACCTCATCTCAACCTGCTGCTTTCCCTGACTTCATTTTCCTTAATTCTGTTCTTATTTCTTCTATCGTGGGCTCTTCTTCATCTAGGCTGCAACTGGGGCAGTACAGCTTCTGTGGGGTTTTCTTCCTTCAGAGGTTGCTGTTATTTCTCATTCTATTTGCATCTGATTTCCTGTGGACTGCTGAGCAAGTTGCAACTGGTATCTTTTAGGAAGGGTGCTTGACTACCTTCTTTATCTTTCTGTCTTTGCCTTGCAACCTGATTAGAGTTTCTTTATTCCATCTACTGAGTCATTTCTAGAAGCTGGTAGAATGCCCTTGATGCCTTGCTCTATGCTAGTGCAACTCTCTTTCTTAGCCTTTTTGTTAGCCAACCAATATTGTTTCTTAGTCTGATCCTCCTTTTCTATTTCCCATTTTTCCTTCACTCCTTCTTACTTTGGATTACTTTCTGAACTTCTTTATTCCAACACCAGCTTTCCTTATGTACCATGCTTCCATACTTGGCTTAGTGTCATATCTGTTCTATGATCTTTACACAGGCTGTTTTGAGGTGCTGCCATTCTTCTTCTTCAAATCTACCCATTTCCTCCTCATCTTGGGGTGCTACAGACCTTAGACATTCCTTGAATTCTTGTGTTTTCTCTCCAGTCAACTTCCAGGTCTTCAGTCTAGTCTCTGTTAACCTTAGAGCTTTTTCTGACCACTACTTACAGCTGACTGTGACAACTAGTTGTTTATGCAGTGAACTGACTGTTTCACTGAGGATGACGTTGCAATCTCTCATTACTATTACTGCCTACTGCCTTTTCCTTAGTAGGAAGAAGTTAACCTAAGTTGCATGTTAGCTACTCTTTTATGTGATCTTGTAACTGTCTGTCTTGCTGAAGCATGTGTTGGCCACCATTAAGCCATTTGCCAGACAGAAGTCTAGAATGGCCTCTCCTTCTTTATTTCTGTAGCTCCTCCCATGCAAACCCAGGCAGTCCTCATATCCTGTTCTGTCCGCCACAATATGTGTGTTCAGGACATCCATTATCAGCACCAATTCATGTTGTTCTGCTTTATGTAGTAGGTACTGCATCTGCTGTCTGGATGTACTCTTTTCCTAAGTATCACAACCCTAACGTGGGGCATAGACTGAAATTATAAAATCATTTCTTTACAGTGGAGTCTGATTGCCATGCCAACTACAGAACTAAGTATTAAAAATATACATTTCTTTACTTTAGTTCTGTAGCAAAGATGGCCCTCTGCAGCCCCACCCCCCACATACTAACTCTGAGATAGTACCATCTCAGAGAAAGGGGGGTTGATACTCCCATTTTCTCTACATTGATGCAACCTTGGAAGCAGTAACCAGAATGGGTGTGCCAGAATCCCCACATCACTGGATACATCAGGGGTGTAAGAAGACAAGAGCAGTCAGGTGACTCAGGTGACTATCTGTTAATTATACCGATTTACCAGACAGTGATATAACTATGTGCTGTGGATCATGCGCTGTATAATTACTGATAATAACCTCAAGTAGTCCACCATTGTCTATGTAATACTGATATTTACATTAATCAGTTATGTAATTTCACCTCTCCCTACAAGATAAGCATATTTTGTTCAATGTTTATATGAACAGGCTATTCCAAGTTGCTTGTGTAACCTTTCAAAAACCAACTGCAGCTGGTTGTAGTAAAATGTATGAATTTGCCTTTGTTCAGTGTGTTTGGTACTATGGACAAAGAAGCAAAACTTGGCCATTTACTAGGCAACCAAAACACTCCACCAAGTGATCAACTACACTTCTTCTTTCCGCTGCTCCCATTAGAGGTCGCCACAGTGGATCAGCTGTTTCCATTTCTTCCTGTCCTCTGCATCTTGCTCTGTCTCACCAACCACCTGCATGTCCTCTCTCACCACATCCACAAACCTTATCTTAGGCCTTCCTCTTTTCCTGTTACCTGGCAGCTTCATCCTTAGTATCTTTTTCTCAATATACTCTGCATCCCTCCTCAGCACATGCCCAAACCAACATAATCTTGCTTCTCTGGCTTTTTCTCCAAACCTTCCAACCTGGGCTGACCCTCTAATATACTTATTCCTAATCCTGTCCACCCTCATCACACCCAGTGCAAATCTTAACATCCATGTCCAGCTCTGACTCCTGCCTTTTTGTCAGTGCCACTGTCCCTTACCCATATAACATAGCTGGTCTCACTACCCTCTTGTAGACCTTCCCTTTCACTCTTACTGGTACTCGTCTGTCACAAATCACTCCTGACACATTTCTCCACCCACTCCATCCTGCCTGTACTCTCTTCTTCACCTCTCTTTCACACTCCCCATTACTCTGAACTGTTGATCCCAAGTATTTAAACTCATCCACCTTCACCACCTCTACTCCCTGCATCCTCACCATTTCTCTATCCTCCCTCTCATTCACACACATATATTCTGTCTTAGTCTTGCTGACCTTCATTCCTCTTCTCTCTAGATCATACCTCCAACTTTCCAGGGTCTCCTCCACCTGTTCCCTACTCTCACTACAGATCACAATGTCATCTGCAAACATCAAAGTCCACGGGGACTCCTGTCTGATCTCGTCTGTCAAAGTGTCCATCACTATTGCAAATAAGAAAGGGCTCAGAGCTAATCCTTGATGTAATCCCACCTCTACCTTAAAAGCATCCGTCACTCCCACTGCAGACCTCACCGCTGTCACACTACCCTCATACATATCCTGTACCACTCTTACATACTTCTCTGACACTCCCAACTTCCTCATACAAACCAAGAAAAACTGCAGAGAACTGGAAATATAACAGCCAAAAATGGTGTATACAGTTTAATTCAAACTTTAATTTAAAACAGACTTAGAATTTTCGCCTTATCCAAGCAAGGCTTCATCAGAGTCATTAAATCATACCACTAACTTCCCTTAAATACATGAAAAACAATTAAAAATTAGAAATTCACGTACCTAAACAGCAGCCATACAAAAACACTAATAATTAATCAATTGTACCCATGGAACTCTAACTGATAAAAAGCATATTGTCATATCAAATACCAGTATTTTAAAATACATACATATATTTTTAACATCTTTCAATGTTTCTATACATTAAAATTTCCTACTAAGATCAAATATTTGAAATCATTTCTGCTCAAAGCTTCTAAACATCATTGATCGAACAATGGTCATTCAGACACAGTTATTCCATAGCATCCAGTCTTAACTGCCATACAGTTTCCCTGTATTTTAAAAAAGCTTTCAATATCACCCCCCTTTTCTTTGTAAATAACCCTGTCTACCACAAAAAAAAAAAAAAATCTTTTGGAACCTACGTACTCCTTAGAATGCATACATAATGCATTACTTACTTTTTTATTTTTGATGTCACTCACAAGTCCACTAATCTGATCTTTTAATCTCCTGAATGTTTTTCCTATATAAAATGCTTGACATGTCATACAAGAAGCCAAATAAATCATCATTTTACTATTACAATTAATTCGACTAGGGCAAGCAATGGCCCTGTCATACTTCACTACCACTGCATATGGCCTATCTTTACTATGTTTTATTTCTTTTATTTTACATTTGTTGACCGGGAATGTCCGACTGGATAAATGTCCATTTTCAGTGGAGGCCCGGGGAGAAAAGCTCCAAAGGAAGTTACACAAACATCTTTACAAAGTACACATTAATTCAGTTAACAAAGTCTGTGGATAGATATAAGTCATACATGGAACACTTATTAAAGAACAACAAAACAAAGGGGTTCCAAAAAATAGTATGAGTATACAATTGAAGCCTAACAATCAGTCAGGCTTGGAGCATGGGCATAACCACTAAGACTTGAAATACTGCTTGAGACATTTCTTGAAGCGAAATAAGGATGTATCTAGGGTAATGTCAGCAGGTAATAAATTTACAATATTTACATGCCCTGCATTTTACTTGTCTGAGATTTAAGGGTCATAACCCGGAATTACTTATAATTTTCTCACCACCTCTCAGTGTTCAAAACCCTACCAAAATCTGTGGAGAACGACCCAACTGGTGTCTTACTTCAAGGGTGAAAACAGTATTTCATGTTTTTCTGAGAGTATTTATAACAGAAGGGGAGTCATGATTAAAAGGAATCACCATAGCCCCTGTTTTATCCACTTTTGAACATGTGGATAATATCATATTTGTCACACCAGTGTCCAACCCTTTCTTAATACCTGGTACAAAGCTCATACTTCTAGCCTCAAAAACCTTCTTTTTAATTTTATTTAACATATTTCAGGGGTAAACTCTCTCTTTGAACATTTTAATCAAGTTGTTCATTTCACAGGTGAATATTTCATCATCACTTACTAATCTGGACAACAGAACTATCAGGCCATTAACAATCACTCTTTTCTGAAACATAGGGTAACAACTGCAAAAATTCAAAAATTAATTCAAATATGTCTTTTTTCTTGAAATAGTGGATGCAAAACAATGACTAACCAGATCCTTGTATAAACAAATATCTAAATATTCAATCTGGTATAAATGCATCTTATAAGTGGATTTTTAAGAAAATGGTGGTACCATTTAAATATTTCATAAATTCAGGTACCAAACTTCAATCCTTTTCCATAAAATGAGAATGTCATCAATAAATCTGTAATAAACAGGCATGTCTTCAAATAAATCTCTTTGAAGCGCTGTTCCTCCCTATCACTGTTTAAGTTCATCTTGGACTAATTGATGGGTAATTGGAAATTCACCCCTGGGCTGCTGCCTATGTCTCTGATGGACAGAGGAAGTCAGTAAATCATCCCCTATATAAATCAAAATTTTGGGTCACATTTGGATTCTACAGCTAGGCTTATAAAGGCCCAGTGGTACACTGGGATTTTATTCCAGAGTGAAGGGAGCCTCTGGGTTATGAATCTGTCCCTCCAGCATGTCCTATTTATTTCAGTGCTGAGGTTCAAGTCTCTCGAGTGCGTAGCTCAATGGGATTTGGATTTTCTGAGGTGCAGCATGTCCATTAATTCCGGGTTGGACATGGCTTTATATGTCAGACACAGATCGCCTCTGAGCAGGCGGTATACCACTGAGTAGAGCTGGAGTTTCTTTAACCGGGCAGCATATGGCATCTGTTTGAGCCCTTTGAGCCTCTTGGTGAGGTACTTTTGGGGTCTTTCCAGTTGCTGCAGGTGTCTGGTAAGGTACATCCCAAAAGGGGCATTGTACTCAATTATGGGCCTGATGAGGGATGAGTAAAGAGGCAAGAAGACCTCACCTGATCTAGATGTGAATCCCTTCATGATTAGGTGGGCTATATAAAATGTTTTTCAAACCACTTTGGCCACGTGGTTGTCAAATGAGAGATTGCTATCAACTTGGGTCCCCAGGTCCCTAATTACGTCTTCTGTACTTAATGGATTACCACCTATGTGGTAATTTGTGGGCACTTTGTTTTTGCCAAATGGGATGACTATACACTTTTTGGCGTTTAGCTTGAGGCCATGGCTCTGGCACCAGATGTCTGTTTCTATGAGGCCCTTTTGGAGGATGCTTGTGTCGGCTGGAGAGTCGATTATGGCACCCAGTTTGCAGTCATCTGTGAACTTGGTCAGCCACAGTCCTTCTGTGTTGGCCTGTACCTCCGAGAAATATATACCGAACAAGAGAGGTCCCAGGACTGAGCCTTGTGGGACGCCACTTGTAACTGGTTTGGAGTCTGACATGGCTCCAGCAATTCTAACCATGTGGGTTCTGTCCTTGAGCCAGTTTGCAACCCATCTAGTGACATAGGGGTTTATATTTAAGCTGGTGAGCTTATCTATAATGCCCGAGTGGGGTATTGTATCGAAGGCTTTTGCGAGGTCCAGGTAGGCTGTGTGGACCACCTTCCCCTCGTCAATGGCCTTGGTGACTGTTTCAAAGAAATCAACCAGGTTTAAGAGGCAGGATCTTCCCTTAACAAAGCCGAACTGGGCAGGATCCAGTGTCTGTAGGTCCCTAATATCTTTATTTATGAGGTCCATGATGATCCTTTCCATAGCTTTGCAGACCAAGCTAGTCAGGCTTATGGGGCAATAGTTTCCAGGATCCGTTGAGACACCACCTTTGTGGAGAGGGACCACTGTTGCTGTACGCCACTCTTTGGGTACATATCCTGTAGTAAGGCTGAGATTGAACAGTAGTTTTATGTTTGGGTTTAGCTCTTCTTGGAGTTCATGTAGGACGCAGCCCGGGACACCGTCTGGTCCCATTGATGCTGTGTTTTTTGCTTTGGAGAGGGCAGCTCTTACCTGAGCATCTGAGATGTCAGGGGGGCAGCACTCTGCTGGGATAGGTATTTGCCCTTTTGGTGTGGAGGGGGGGTGAAGTTTGCGCTGAACCTGTCAGCTAGGATGTTGGCAATGTCTGTGGGTTCGGTGCATTTTTTGTCATTTTGGAATAATTCTGAGCATATCTGGGAATTACCACCCAGGTTCCTAACATAACTAAAGAAAGCCTTGTGATTATCCTTAGTGTCCTGTGCAATTTTTCTCTCGAAGCTGGCCTTAGACGATTTTATGAGTGCCCATAGTTTTTTGCTAATACTGATCAGAGATGCCTTCCCTTTTTGGGATTTTGCTCTATCATGTAGTAGCTTCCTCCTTCTATTGTATAGTTTGTTTATGGCTGGGGTCCACCAGACAGGACGCCTGCCTTTGGAGGATTGGGTCTTGGTTTTATTTGGGATTGCATGATCCATGCATTCCTGAAGGTGTTCATAGAATGCGTTTATAAAGGATTCTGTGGTCTGGGCTGTATTTTCCACAGGCCCGGGGGCTTTGAAGGATTCCACCTCGGTTTTGAGGAGTGTGAAATTTGCTTTAGAGAAGTTTTTCACTGTGGTTTTCAGGGCAGGGAGTGGAGTCGGGATGTGAATATCCAGTGAGATTAGTTTATGGTCTGATCTTACCAGTGAGGAATACACTTCTGGTCTGGAGCATAGAGTCCCCATGTTGGTGATGACCAGGTCCAGTATGTTTTCCCCTCTTGTGGGAGTGGTAACAAGTTGTTCCATAGCATTTGAGTTTAGAAGAGTAAAAATGTTATGGGGAAAACGACGTAAGGAAGATTATTTTAAGAAATACAAGATGCTAAAATAAACATGGATGTGATTAAATATGGATATTACAAGAATAAAAGTAAATAATATGTTAAAAGCATAGATTAAAAAGTTATTTTATGTTGCATGGGTTACACAGAATGAAAGAATAAATAAAATTATGTTTAATGGGAAAGTAAATTTAGCAATAATATTAAGTAAAATCAGATGGTGGTTATGGAAACAGGTGTGTGGGTCTAATAGGTAGGAAAATTTAGCATGACTGTAAGGAAAATTATGAATATTTATAAATAAGTTTGTATATCTACATATGTGTACATCTGTAAATATGTTGTAAAGAAGAGTTCTTTAATCACATAAATAAAGAACCACTACTCTTTTTGATGGGTGCAATGGGATATTTTACATATACCTAAGTTATCACCAACTTAAGCAGATGGGGCCTTGGTTTAATGTCTCATCTAAAGGATGGCACACTGAGGAATGTAGCAACCCCTTCATGCTGCACAGCAGTGTCGGTACTGAAAATTAATCCATGCAACTGAGATGATAATAGAACCCACAATCCTCCTGATCTTCCAGTACCAAAGGCATGTGTTACTTGTTGCATCACTAATCACTAATGATGTATTATGCTCTAATTACACTAATAATGCACATACTGCCCCTACTAAAGAAGTCTTTGGGCACACTGTTTCAGGAGGTTTAGCCAAAGATGAATCTGACTCTGGGAAATGCTGCCTGTACATTCCCACAAAGTTCTACTTGTTACTAAAATGTCACTGTAGCTGAATGGCACTCGAAGGCTGTGGACTAAGAAAAAGGAAATGGTGTGAGTCTTTAGGAAGAACGCCACTGCCTTTTTAACCCCAAATGAACTTTGTTAACTAAAGTTATAAACCAAAACATTACAGCATATTGAAATGAACATCCTCCCCATTATATTCCAAAAAAGTATATCTCACAGGAAGCACAACAAAACATATTTTATCTCAGCATGCACCAAACAAACCACAAAGGATACATACTACCAAAACAAATAGCTGCAACAGCTGTGATGCCTTCCACCAGTATCAACCCAACAGAGTGATACGGTCTCATAACTTACTATACCATCATCCTGCAAAAGACACACAACCCTGTAAGTGCCGGACTAAGACAGTGAAACTGCCCAGTGACAAAGGTTAGGAAAAGGAGCTGCAATATTTACTTTTCATGCAGGGAGTGAGGTGCAGTTCTGATGCACTAATCGTGCCCGGCTCCTTGTGTTTGTGTGGGTTGTCCACAAGTGCTCCAATTTCCTCCCACATTCCAAAGACATGGAGTGGGTAGACTTACCACTCTAAACTGGCAGTAGGGATATGTGTGTGTTGGAGAAATGGAAGAATGATTGTGGCAGGACTAGCCACCCAGCTGTGTGAACATTGCCTCTAAATGATGGGCACTGTTAATGTGACACCCCAACCTGATATGCAAAAGGAGAAAGGAGGTGGGGTTGACACCTGTACAGTAATCTATATATATATATATATATATATATATATATATATATATATATATATATATATGGATTCCATTCACATGGTCGAATTACACTTGGTCGAAAATTATTCCAGGCAGTTCACTTCAATGAAAACTCACTTGACTGAAAGCTCACTTGGTCGAAGTTCATTTGGTCAAAAATGGAATACAGCCCCTGCCCCACTGCAGTGCAACCTTGGAGTGAGAATATTAAATAAGGGGGGATGCGGGGGGCATTGCCCCCCACATTGGGGTGTGTGGGGTGCATAGCCCCCCACATTATGCTAATAGTTTTTACTATATATATATATATATATATATATATATATATATATATATATATATATATATATATATATATATATATATATATATATCAATGCATTTCTAATGGCTATACCTTCTTATAACAGTGAATACATTAAAATTATGTGGGGGGCTATGCCCCCACACCCCCCCTTATTTAATATTCTCACTCCAGGGTTGCACTGCAGTGGGGCAGGGGCTATATACCATTTTCCACCAAATGAACTTCGACCAAGTGAGCTTTCAGTGAAGTGCAATGCCCGAAATCATTTTCAACCAAGTGAAATTTGACCAAGTGTATGGAATCCATACATATATATATATATATATATATATATATATATATATATATAGTTACAATTTTAAACATCAGATGCTCATATGTGAGAATATTCTTTCAAATGGAGTTTTTTACTGGCAGCCTGTTGTATGGGGTCATACTACAGCAGGATAGGGTAATTTACCCTTGCTTTGCTGTTGTGCGATCACAACACTGGTATATTTAATTAGCTCTAAAGTGATCTCTTTGAATGTTCACTCTTGTGAGTGTTCAGTATTTAGGTTCATAGATTTGTACAGGCTAACTGCCCTTGTGGGCCATTTTAAGCCTAGCCAAACACCCCTTGTGAGAATCAAACCCTGCACCGTGTGTCACTAAAGTAACACCTTAACCATTATAACAACCTCTCACCATCATTTCATGAGACACTCTATGTATTTGTATGTATGTGTGTGTGTGTGTGTGTATAGATATATATATATATATATATATACATATATACACACACACACACACATATATATATATATATATATATATACATATATATATATATATATATATATATATATATATATATATGTATACATATATATATACACACACACACACACACACATATATATATTTAAATATGTACATATAGACAGCACGGGTGATAGATACTCTGTATAGAGAATCCTGAGATGATTTTTTTTCTACTCAAAACTCAACTTAAAACTATGAGGTTGTTTCCCTTAAATTTTTCTAGTCCTGCTCGAACATTAGTAACACGAATCTTAATATGGACTTACTGAATACTTGTTAGCAGTAAGCCGGTCTCTTAGCATGTTTAACTATTGCCTGATGATGATTTTGTACTAATAAATTTGTAGTAGTAGTACTATAACATCAACACAAAAGCTATATTCTGATATTAATGAATGTAGATGCACTTATTTTAATAATGTCCTTCAGTCCAGAAGCAATGACAAGAATGATGTAAAACTCTATCTGATCTTAAGTACTGCAAAATATATGCAAAAATAATGTGCGACACATCTGTACTGTTTGTTAGTTTTAGGTGTGGTACAGATAGTACTTCACTGTCCGTCTTAACATTACCTGGTTCAGTTGTACTGCCCAACAGGTGAGCAGTCTGCTGTCTCCTTCCTTTTTTCCGATCCATGATCAATAATGGAATACATGCCAGGAGGCTGAGATTAGCAGGTTGAGTATTAAAAGAAAGAGTAACAAAGTCATTTTTTTTTTTGCCAGCTCCCTGAGGAAGCAGCAAGTTTTATTGATTCTCAGCTACTATGCATTTTATTTTCCAGGAGATTTTCAGAATAAAAAAGTTTTCTGAGTGTTAGAGAAGAAGAGCAATTACTTCATTTTAAGAAGTCTTATTTTCTTCAGTGTAGTTTGGCACATCTTTTTTCATAACAGATGCGATTTTTTTCTGAACATATCTAGCCCTGGGCTTGGACAGAAATAAGCACAAGTTATTTCCTGTTCACTAATACATTACTTCTTTGTGAATTCAGGGTTCACCACTTAAGTTTAATGCATTTACTCCTGATCCTACTCAAAGGAAACATTCACTACCGGATGGGAAATCGAAAATACCCCCCCCCCCCCCCCCCAGTCTGGCTGCCATTTCCCTGATGGACAGAGGCCATTAGTAAGGAAAATATTCTCCAATTAAAACCACCCCCACAAAACCCTTAGCTACTTCCTTACTAACACACCCCCTCCTAATAAATACTCACGGTACTCAGGGAAAAAAAACTGGGTTAGGGGTGCACGACTAGGCTTATAAAGACCCTAATGGTCTTTAGCCTAGTGATAATCTACGAACCTATTAAGGCTATGACATGCGGAGCCAATATTAGAGGAGGTCACCCATAAGAGAATATCGGGGCACTTTTACCCCTTGTTGGGTCTTGGTAGTAGAGAAGACAGACAAGATGTAGTTATTGACAACAGAAATAGTAACAACAGTGTATTTAAGAAAGCTATGATTTTGACTTACAACCCACAATATCCTCAATTTAGAAATGCCCTGTTCAAGAATTGGTTCATCTTACAAAATGATGAACAAGTGGGCAAAAAATCAGGAGACCAACCATTGGTGGTATACAAAAGAGATACGTGCATAAAGAACATGTTAGAAAGGAAAAAGGATGGGGTAAGATCACAAACTAGTGGTTCCACCAGGAAGTGCGGACACTGTTCACAGTGTAAATTTGTATTAGAGGGTGACAAGGTGAATATACCGGAGTATGGTATAGTGAAGTCTATGCATAGAAACAATTGTGGAACTACAAATGTGGTCTATACTGCACTATGTCAAATGTGTAATGGATACTACATTGGTAAAACAACAAATTCATTTAGACCACATATTTACCAACAGACATATGACATTGGAAGAGGGAATGTTAACAACGCTTTAGTTAAGCACCTCAACAGGTTTCCAGAACACAAGTTTAAATTCATAATACTGGAACACATAGAAGTCAGTGAAAGAGGGGGACCAAGTGATTTCTTCTTGGAGCGCAAGGAAATGATGTTGCAAATGGTCAATGCCACAAGCCCCCCTGGGTTGAATGAGGTAGTGTCCCTCACTAGTTATTTAAACAAACACACTTCCTCTCCAACACAAGCTATCTCTCAAAATTTCATAAACATCACATCCAAACCCTGCTACCTACAAGCCAAATATCATAGACTACCACACATTAAGTATACCAATCTAAATATTAGAAAATTACTTGACTATTATTGTAAGCTTCACTATCCCATAAAAAGAATACACCTCCACTCCTTACTAGACGGGGACATTCATCCTAACCTTGGCCCAAACAACACCCTTGCCACTGAAAAGTGCAACCCTAACAACACTAGTACCCAAGCCCCTACCAAACCTCCTAACTCACTGTCTATAGCACATCTCAATATACGTAGCATCAACAATAAAACTGCACACCTCCATGCCCTCCAAGATGTGCACCTGTTTGACATCCTATGTTTATCTGAAACATGGCTAAAACCTACAGTGAAAGACAATGAAGTCACTCCACCTGGTTATAATATCTTTAGACTAGACCGCACAGCCAAAAAGGGAGGAGGGGTAACAATCCTATATAAATCAGAGCTACAAGTTAGCACTGCAAACCTCAGACCACCTTCAAACAGCAATGCTGAAATACTCATTTCTAAATTCCAGGTCAACTCATGTAAATCCATATATATTATCTGTATCTACCTACCTCCAGGAAATAACATTAATACACTTGAAAATATCCTTAACTGGCATTCTATTAATCTCCCACAAGAAACTATAGTCTTAGGGACTTTAATATCGACTGGAAGTCCTGTAGTAATGTTCACCCTACTGCCCATATTAACCTATATGGCTTCTCTCAAACTATTTTCTCCACTACCCGAATTAATAAATCTAACAACAAAGAAAGTACCTTAGACTGGATTCTTACTAATACTCCTCATCAAACATATAAAGCAGGAATGCTACCAGATGACCTAAGTGACCACTCACTAACATTTATTATCAGACATAAAACCAACCTATCTTACCCAAACAATTTCAGGACAATATGCACCAAAAAGCAATTTAACCCTGACCTTTTCCAGACAGAACTCAAGCAATGTAATTGGTCACCACTAAAATCCCTCCCACTAAATGAAGCAGTGGAATACTTTAATTCCACATTCCTAGCCATCCTTGACCACCACGCCCCAACTCGCTCTGTTAGAAATAAAGCTAAACCTGCCCTTTGTCTCACAAATGCTACCAGGCAAAAAATCCTTCTTAGAAACAAATCCTGGGCAAAATGGCGTACTACTAAAAATACTATACATCACCAAACCTTTAGACAACTTAGAAATAATACACAAAAAGCCATCCTTAGACAAAAAAAAACTTTTACTTCCAACTACAGCAAACCTACCAAAAGAAACCACAAAAGTTTTGGACTAGCATTAACAAACTATTATACCCAGGGCAATCTATCACACCTAGCCACAAGACTCTAATCCTGAGCACCCCACACAGACTGCTAATGCCTTCAATTCTTTCTTCACAGATGCCATCCAAACTCTTGCTAACCATCTATCTCCAGATACCTCAAATCTGCCTACTTCTACTACAAGCCGACCTCCATCATTTAGGTTCATAGGTTCATAGGTTCATACTAGGCTATCTGCCCAAGGGCATTTATAAGCCTAGCCCATAGTTATGTGGCTTTCGCCACCCCTTTAGTTTGAATAAAAACTATGCCTATCATTTTTCTGTGCCTCTGTCAAGCAGTGACACTGAAGTAATCCCTGGGGTATATCTGCGATCTCCCATCCATTGGTCAAGATTCCTCTTGAACAAGGCCAGCGAGGTGCTCTGCCTCACATGTACCGGGATTTTGTTCCACAGCATAGGAGTCTCTGGGTGATGAATCTGTCCCTCCAGCACGTTCTATTTATAACCGTGTCAAGGTTTAAGTCTCCCGCCCTTGTGGTTCTGAGGGATCTAGATTTTTGAGGTGAAGCATATTCATCAAATCTGGGTTTGACATGGCCTTATATGTCAGGCACAGGTCACCTCTGAGCAAGCGGTATGAGACTGAATAAAGCTGGAGTTCTTTCAGTCGGGCAGCATAAGACATATTTTTGAGACCCT
Organism: Protopterus annectens; assembly: GCF_019279795.1. NCBI lineage: Eukaryota > Metazoa > Chordata > Ceratodontiformes > Protopteridae > Protopterus > Protopterus annectens. The sequence goes on from NC_056742.1 coordinate 468,141,335, forward strand.
TTATCCTTTTGGTGAGGAACTTTTGGGGCCTTTCAAGCTGCATCAGGTGTCTGGTCAGATACATTCGAGCGGGCATTGTACTCAATCATAGGTCTAATGAGTGATGAGTACAGGGGGACGATGACCTCCCTTGATCTAGATGTGAATCCCTTCATGATCAGGTGGGCGATATAGAAGGTTTTCCTAACTACTTTAGCAACATGAGTGTCAAGCGAAAGACTACTGTCAACTTGGGTCCCCAGATCCCTGATGACTTTTTCTGTGCTCAGTGGATTGTCACCTATATGGTAGCTAGGGGTAACCTTGTTTTTCCCGAAGGGTATGACTATGCATTTTTGGCGTTTAACTTCAGGCCATGGCTCTGGCACCAGTTATCCATTTCTGTGAGGCCCTTCTGGAGGATATCTGTGTCAGATGTGTTTTCGACTATGGCGCCCAGTTTGCAGTCATCTGCAAACTTTGTCAGCCATAACCCTCCTGTGTTTGCTTGTACTTCAGAAAAGTAGATGCCGAACAAGAGTGGACCCAGGACTGAGCCCTGTGGGACACCACTTGTGAAAGGCTTTGAGTCTGACATGGCTCCAGCAACTCTGACCCTGTGGGTTCTGTCGCTTAGCCAGTTTGCAACCCATCTTGTGATGTATGGGTTTACATTCAAGCTGATGAGTTTTTCGATGATACCTGAGTGGGGTATTGTGTCGAAGGCCTTTGCCAGGTCGAGGTAGGCTGTATGGACTGCCTTTCCCTCATCAATGGCCTTGGTAACTGTCTCGAAAAAGTCAACCAAGTTTAAAAGGCAGGATCTGCCTTTGACAAAGCCAAACTGGGTTGGATCCAAAGTCTGCAAGTTCCTATGTCTTTATTTATGAGTTCCATTATGATCCTCTCCATGGCTTTGCAGATAAGGCTTGTCAAGCTAATGGGGCGGTAATTTCCAGGGTCTGTGGAGGCACCGCCCTTATGAAGTGGGACCACAGTCGCCGTGCGCCACTCCTTGGGTATGTATCCTGAGGTGAGGCTAAGATTAAACAGCTGTCCTAACTGTGGGTTTAATTCCTCGTTGAGTTCATGAAGCACACAGCCGGGGACACCATCCGGTCCCATGGATGCTGTGTTTTTGCCTTAGTGAGGCAGTTCTCACCTGGGCGTTGGAGATGTTTGGGGGCTACAATCCTCTGGAATAGATATCTCTCCTTTTGGGGGAGGGGAGAAGTTTGCACTGAACCTGTCAGCCAGTATGTTAGCAATGTGTGTAGGTTCAGTAATTTTCACATCATTTTGAACTAATTCTGAGCATATCTGGGAGTTTCCTCCTAGGTTTCTAACATAGCTAAAGAAGGCCTTATGATTGTCTTTAGAGTCTTTGGCGATTTTTCTCTCAAAATTTGCCTTTGATGATTTTATGAGAGCTCTTAGTTTTTTACTTATAATGATCAAAGGTGTCTTACCTTTCAAGGATTTTGCTCTATCTTGTAGTAGCTTCCTCCTTTTGTTGTAGAGCTTGTTTATGGCTGGGGTCCACCAGACTGGACGCTTGCCTTTGGTACAGAGAGTCTTAGTTTTGTTTGGGATTGCCTGATCCATGCAGTCCTGTAGGTGCTGGTAGAAGGCATTTGTAAGTGATTCAGCGGTTTGAGTAATGTTTACCACTGGCTCAGGGGCCTTAAAGGAGACCACACTAGTTTTTAGAAGTGTGAAATCGGCTTTTGAGAAGTTTTTCACTGTGGTCTTTTTGTTTCAGGTGGGGCGGGATGAGGACCTCCAGCGAGATTAGTTTATGATCTGATCTCACCAGTGAGGGTATACTTCGGTGTTGAACATTTTGATCCCATGCTCGTGATGATGAGATCAAGTATGTTTTCACCTCTTGTGGGGATAGTGACTAGTTGTTCCATGGCATTTGAGTTTATGAACTCCAGGAATCTTTGGGTTAGAGTGTTCGGGCTTGAGTAGTGTTCCCAGTCTATATTAGGGTAGTTGAAGTCACCTAGTATGATGGTGTTTGGAGATACATTTATCCCCTCCAATGTTTTCAGGAAGGCCATGTGAGGTTCCTGAGTTTGAGAGGGTGGCCTGTAACATGCTACAAATTGCAGAGCAGTCTTGCCTATGGTTAATTGCACCTGGATGGTCTCCGATGCATCGTGCGTTGCCACCAACCTTGAGGTGTGGGTGTCCTTTATGAATATGGACACCCCCCCTCCTTTCTTGGTGTTGTCCGGATTTTGGGGCCGGAACGCATGATATGAGGTGAAACCTGTTAGTGCTGGGGTGCTCTCAGGAGCCTTGAACCAGGTTTCTGTCACAGCACAGACATCGATGTTCTCCATATTGAGAAGGGCCTCGAGTGCGTGCATCTTGAGATTGAGACTTCTGGCATTGAGCAGCATTACCCTTAGTTTTTTCCTTTTGGTGTTCTAGGGTGGTAGGTTTAGAATTTGAGCCTTGCCTAAAAGGCACTATGGGGTGGCAAGAGCCTTTGCCAATATCCGGAAGCCCAGGGTGACAGGTGCAAGCCGTCCCTTGCGAAGCAGCGTGGCTTGTCCAGCATGTCATCCCAGGCAGACAGACATTGGATCCCCTTTGAATGACACCAGAATTTAAGCCAATTATTAAAGCTGATCATCTTATCACTGTATTGTGGCATCATTCTAGGTGAAGGTAGGATACTGCTCAAGGTCAGGGTCATACCTGCCTGGGCTACATAATCAGAGAGCTCCTCGGCGTCCCTTTTCATGTAGTCCAAGGAGGTGCGTCTCAGGTCGCTGACACCAGCGTGGACAATGACTGAGTCGTACTTGTACCTGCTGTTGAGAGACCTGAGTGCTTGCGTTATGTGGCGGATTCTAGCGCCCGACAGGCAGCTTACTGTGACCTTCTCCTTACTCAGTCTGGTGAGCGGGACGTCAGTGTGTCTGACTATGGAATCACCAATGACAAGTGTGTCTGGCATTTTGTTTGGCCTTAAGGGCTGTGACTGTTTGACACTCTGACTGTGTGGTCTATGTGTTGCATGTGTTGGGTCGTGAGGTGGTAGTTGTTTGGGTGTCTGCTTTGGTGGCCTCTGCTGTTTTGGTAAATTTTGATCAGAGCCTCCGAGTATGTCTTTGTGTGAGTATGTGTATGATTTGAAGTTGTGATGGTACCATGTGTGACTGGGTATGTATTGTGTGTGGTTACCTTCTCCTCCTGTCTGGTCTTGCCAGTCCTATGTTGAGAGAGCTCAGCCTCCAGTTTGGCCGTATAGTTGCATCTCTCGCATGTATTTGTGTTTTGTGGGAGAAGGAGAGGATTGTCTGTGTACATGAGGCAATTGTAACATTGCCTCAATATTCCCAGGTTCACCAGTTGAGCTGGAGAGGACACTAGCAACTGATCCCTCGACATACTAGAAGTAGTAGATAAAGAACTTTCAAAGGACTCCGGGGGAAGTGGGTTTTAGGCTGGTGGGGTACTATCTATAATAAGAGTGCTTTATCAAGGTGCAAGTACTGTAGGAGTAAGTGCTAGGCTTTACAGATAGAGAATAGTCTACTTGGGAATCAAGTAGAGAGTTACACCCAGTTTCTACTTCCTTTATCTGCTCCCTTCTCCAAAAACTAAAACCTACCACCCCCTCAGCTGACCAACTTCCAGCAGAATACCTGCAAAAAGGAACTAAAGCCATAGTCTATGCCATCTCCATTCTAGTTAACAGAACCATAAATGAACAAACTATTCCATCTGTCTGGAAAATTTCTCATATCATCCCATTACATAAAGGTGGCAACTCCAATGACTTTTCTATTGTCCTATGGCTCTACTATCTCCTCTAGCAAAAATAATGGAGAAATGCATCCATAAGCAACTACTTAACCACCTACTCCAAAATAACTTACTTGCCAACTGTCAACATGGATTTAGACCTTTCCAAAGTACTACTACTGCCCTGCTATCCTTCACAGACTGCATTAACAAAAACTGCAACAATAATATGCTATCCTCTGCAGTCTTTATTGATTTATCGAAAGCTTTCGATATGGTTAATCATCAACTCCTTCTAAACATACTGAAATCCCTTTCACTCGAACCTCTAGCCATAAATTGGTTCAAATCTTACTTAGACAGTGGACAACAGGCTGTGCTATGGAATAATAAACTATCTAATCACTTTCCCATTGCCCTTGGTGTTCCTCAGGGCTCCATATTAGGCCCACTCCTATTTTCCATTTTTATTAATGACCTTCACTCAGCAATTCCACATGCCACCTGTATTCAATACTCAGACGACTCTACAATAATTTGTTCAGCCACTTCTGCAGCTGAACTACAGACCCTTACCCAAAAAGCATTCAATACAGTTGAACAATGTTTTGTAAACCGGTGCCGCCTCCTAAACCCTCAAAAAACTAAACTTTTACTATTCACTCCAACCCGAAAATCCACCCCAATAAATTTCACACTCGTATCTAATAATGGCACTCTCACATCTCCCGACCCAACCACTAAACTCTTAAGAATAACAATAGATAACAACCTTAACTTCGACACTCATATAAACAGAACAATAAAATCAGTCAACAAAAAATTGGGGTCCCTCTATAGAATCAAACCCTTTCTTACACTAGTAGCCAGGACCGCTATAGCCAGAACTCACTTAATCTCCACTCTACTCTATGCTTCACCTATATACACTAATCATTCTAAAAACAACCTCAACAAACTGGCAATTTCCTATAATAATATTGCTAGATTTGCCACTGGCTCTCCTTTTAGAACTCACCACTGTCTTAATCTAAAGCAATTAGGATGGCTAGAGTTTCTAAACCAGCTTCAATTTCACCAGCTTGCTATAGCCCATAAAACCCTGTATCAACCCACCAATACTTACTAGCCTCATTACCCCTTACAACAATCTCAAGAATCTACGCTCCTCAAACAAACTGCTGATCAATACGTGCAGATCCAACAACTTGGCAGGGGACTCTCTGTTCTCTAATACTGTGGGAAAGCTCTGGAATCTTCTACCCTCTGAACTTGTATCTCTGTCTTCACTAACACTTTTTAAACAAAATCTGTAACTATTTCTCAATACGCATTGGTTATGCCCCTGTACTAACCCTGACTAACTTTCTGCTTCTACACTAATGAATACTCTTCAACCTTATAGACTTATCCTTTAAGAACCAAATGACCATGTTATTGCAATTGATATATATATATATATATATATATACATGTGTGTGTGTGTGTGTGTGTGTGTAAATAGTAACACCTCTTGTACATTACACTTTACTGTTTGTGTCTTGCTCATGATGATTATTGTATATCAGCAGCTGTTTTAACTTGGATTGTTGCCACTTTCTTTATTGTATTTTGTATGTGTCTTGGAGCTTTTCTCGCCGGGCCTCTACTGAAAATGGACATGTATCCAGTTAGACTAGCCCGGTCAACAAATGTAAAATAAATAAATAAAATAAAATAAAATAAATAAGTTAAAATCTGACTTTCATCTGTGAGAGGTGGTAGGCATGTTCATATGCTGTATAATTTTGTCATCCACATTTTCGTATGTTTTTAATGAAATAATACAACAGGGTTAAAATATTTTAAATGTGAACTATTAATTGTTTTTTTTAAGAAAAGCAAATAGGTCACATGAAATGTAAAGGGTTTTAGCTATTGGTGTAAAAGTGATAATTGATATTTTAACTTAAAAAGAGGGGTTATAGCTTTAAACTTTATATTCAGGCTAGCTGAATTTAATTGAATTAACTAATTTAGATGTATTGTATTCAACATGTGATAGTATAAAAAATGGATGAAATGGTTTTATTGTCATTCTGAAGAAGTTATTGCATATGAACTGACGTAAGCACTAAACAAAGTATTTTCTAGCTACAAGTGCGACCTGTTTCATTTTGGATTACTTCATTTTAAGAAGTCTTATTTTCTTCAGTGTAGTTTGGCACATCTTTTTTTTCATAACAGATGCTATATTTTTCTGAACATATCTGGCCCTGGGCTTGGACAGAAATAAGCACGAGTTATTTCCTGTTCACTAATATATTACTTTGTTGTGAATTCAGGGTTCACCACTTGAGTTTAATGCATTTACTCCTGATCCTATTCAAAGGAAACATTCACTACTGGACGGGAAATCGAAAATACCCCCCCCCCCCCGGTCTGGCTGCCATTTCTCTGATGGACAGAGGCCATTAGTAAGGAAAATATTCTCCAATTAAAACCACCCCCACAAAACCCTTAGCTACTTCCTTACTAACACACCCCCTCCTAATAAATACGGTACTCAGGGAAAAAAAATGGATTGGGGTGCACGACTAGGCTTATAAAGGCCCTAATGGTCTTTAGCCTAGTGACAATCTATGAACCTATTAAGGCTATGACATAATCCTACTGGTTAAGTCCCCTTCTGCCCTTGGAAGTAGTTGTGATAACAAGAACCACTGTACCGCTACATACCATAGTAGAGCACCTGAATGCTCCTGTCTTACAGAAGTAAAAACATCATTGATTAATTTTCCGATACTCACGTTATCCTATTCAGTGTCATAGGGCAGCTGGAGACTTGGCAAACAAAAATGAGGTGTAGGGCAGGCAACCTGTCCTGGATGGAGCACCAGTTTTTCCTAAGACACTTGGAGACACACCACACACCAAAAACATTCGTATGGGCATTATAAACGATCACAGATTCCCTTATGAGCATATTCTGGATGTGAGAGAATCCCCATGATGTTAAAGTTGATACCACCTCTAAAGTTAGTTCCTAATACTCATCAGACAAAAGTCATCCCCACACCTCTGACAGTCTACGAAGGTTAAAAATGATGGCCATTAATTATGGTGCAAAGTTTAAAGCCTGCTTCTTTAGAATGGCAGTCATCAATGCTGGGTCATGTCCCTCATCCAGGTAAGGGGAGTCTCTTAGTAAAGACAACCCAGAATGGCTACTATTTTTATGTCAAAGATCTGTAGATTAAACCAGCAGCATGCTAACTCTGCAGTAGCCCACGTCAAAAACGAATCCTCTAAATCCTGGGAACTGTTCCTTAGCAGTGGAAACTACTTCTGAAAGTCATTCTTCCTGGCTCCAGTGAACCTTCTCTGCATGACTGTTCTACAGCCTATGGCATATATACTGAATACAGCTGGGCAGTAGCAGCACAGAGGTTGAAAGTGGCACCACACCTCAGGTGAATTATCACTGGCTAGTCACCGCTGAACTGAAGAGCGATCCCCTACTCTCGCCCCACCACCACACCTTAAACACTCTGAGGATCCCCAAACAAAACTCAGAGATGGAGCTTAATAAGGCGGAACACGGTCAGAAAGAAAAAGCCCAATAAATCTCCAGCCAAATTCTCTCCATCTCTAGGGAACTATCAAAGGTTGGTCCTTAGCTCTGTGGCACAAGCTGATCAAAGATTATGTAGAGATGATGGGCAAGCTCCACTAGGCCAATTATCTTAATCCTCTGTTATAAAGGTAACTCTCCAGGGTCACCAAGACATTCTTCTCTCCTGCAATGCAGCACTGCATTACTCACTGTACACAAGACCCCTGCTTTTCTGAACCTTGACAGGGCTACAAGGAAAACAGGTTTGGAGACAAGATGGCTGGCTTGTTCTGAAATTCAGGAAACTGATAAGGAAGTAGATACTGCAAATGCCAGCTCCAGTAATTGTTAGTCAACACGGCACTAATTAGAACTATATTTTATAAATGTGTGTGAGTGTTACCTACAGTAAAGTCAGTGCATCATATACATTTACTGTACCACAATAACATTCTGAAATGGATTACTAAGTCTTAAGGCAAGACGTTGTTATTAAAACAAACATGCTAAGATAAAAAAAGTTTCACAGAATAATTTTCCCTCATCAAGCCATTTACATGTTTGCCCCCCATTTCTCCTACCCCATTGGGGCCTATTTGCTCCTCCCAACCCTTTCTATTCTAGGACAATAGTAGATGAGGGTGATGTATGGGGATCACAGCCACTATCCATTAGAGGTTATGCCATTTACGGTTTTGCTTTAGGGCTCTTGATATGACATGCTGCAGCAATACGTATGCTGATGTTCTTAACACTGTGTGCAAATTTAAAAAGGAAATTAAACATACAGTTTCTGTTTATACTTCTGTCTTTTTTCTTGCTTGCCTCAGCAATCATTCTCTAATTAGATATGTTCTGCAAGAAAATAAAGCAAAAGTCTGAAAAATCTAAATATCTGAGCTATGGTTAAAGGATCACTTGGTGTTTCTGTTCTGTGAGATCAAACCTTGCTGAAGAAGTGATATCAGATGCACTGAGCTTGAGTGACAACCGATGAGAAAGCTTGGCATAAAGCCACTTTGTAACGTGGTCAGTTTGAATACTGTCCAACACAACTACAGCTAAAAACTCTGTAAAAGGATGGTATAAGCACTGAAACATATAAAAATGTAGCTGGAAAATTTGAAGCTAGAACAGCAGTATGCTCGCTCTGTTTACCCAGCACTGGGTTGGAGTTTGGGGGGAGGACAAGGTACAACACAGAAAGTTACCGCACTGACTTATTCAAACAAAAGTAGAAACCGTTACATCTATTGCCACACATATCATATTCCAAAAACGTACTATATTAGATAATTTCAGGTAATGGGGTAATGTGCATCAACGTTTTTAAAAGATTAAAATGTCTGTAAGCTTTAAAACTGTTTATTATACACATACCAAACCTGTGCAAGCTCACTGACTGTCAGCACCCTTGGAACCCTGTGATGCCTTAATTAATAAAGCACATGAAGCCTGATTCTATAAAGAAAAATGATGAAGTCCTAACTGCAAGTCAGGTGACTGGGTTCGATTAGCAGCCCCGGACTGGAGGAGGCAGACAGGGAGGGAATAGAGTGAAAGGAAGTGACTCGATCACTTCTCTAGGGGATTGAGGAGGGTTGCTTGCACTCAGAAGCATACCAGACAACCAAACAACCTACTGTATTTCATGGTTGATGGGCAGGGCTGCTTGATAATAATGTGCCTGATTTAAGTGAAGAAAGGACCTTCACAAAGATCCCATTGCAAGCCCCCTTCCCTTACAGAGTCTGATGTGCAAAGAGATGTTGGGGTTACACAAAACAGAAAAACACTCAGACTGACCTTGATTGTTGCCCAAATGATGGTCCCTATCAGCTGACGCTCACCCTCGGTGGAGAAGGAACAAATACGTGAGTTGGCCCAAAGAAGCCTGATGGTCGGTAGGCAGCCAGGGCAAATGAGCAAAAAAAAAAAAGTTATTAATGCAGTTGATCACTTTATTGTCGCAAGTCTTAACTGCAGCAGACCTGATCATCCATCAAAGCCATAACTGTTATTTTTACTCAGTAAATAAATACATTTTAGCATAGCCCTGTAAATAAAATTGTCTTGCAGAACAGAACATGTGAACTACATGCTGTTTCTCTTAAATATTACACACTCCTTAACTAAAGAGACAAAGGTATTTATTTAATTCGTCAGGTCTTGTTTCATCAAGACACAACAGCATACGCCTGACTAAGAAAACAGGGTTGAAAGTGCAATTTACTAATCCACCTTAATGTTATGGAACTTGAGTTGGTTACAATAAGTGCAGGAGGACCTGTGGGAAAAGTCTTGCGTAATGTTTGCGTGGGCTTGCCCCTGCATAAAACATTTGCACTACCTGATACGCATAAAATGAGATCTGATCAAATGCACCATAACCTTTAACCTCTGACAAATTCTGAACATGTGAAGATTCTAATGAAGGATGATTTTCAGTCCACTAAATAGCAACTGACAGGCTTGCCCTAGACTATGCATTTACCAGTCCTTTTATTCAAATGCAGCTCTGGTAATGAATGCTGTAGAAACAAACAAAAACTGCAGAACATAATGTATCGCTGAACTAAACCAAGGTTAAATTAACTACCAAGACTCCACAGTTCAGAGGTGCTACTACATTATACTATTGTTTTTTAAATTCCGTTTGTTTTGCATTTATCCACTCTGCCAATTGTTCTAGGTCAGCAGGTCATTCTGTAAAATGTCTCCTATCAATAAGTAGGTAGGCATGACTTATTATGAATGAACAATGAAACAAAACACAGCAGACATTCTGAAAGCATTCTAAGAACAAGGCGCGACATTTAACCTTATCACTGTATCTCTAAATATGGGAGTAGATTAACCTGTGATTTCAGGTGTGCAGTGGCAGGGACACTGCACAGCTAGACATGGGGAGCTACATCAAACACCACAGATGTATACAATTTTCCTTGTTGCAGCTCCTGCTTTGTCATAATTGCCATTGAGTATGAAGAATATATGTAAGTATATTTCGGGGAGGGGCACCTGACACACCACGTCAGTGCCACTTGGTATACACACATGCTGCAGCTGGCCCTGTGTAGCTCTCACACCACTTGCGTAACCTTTTTCCATTTTCCAAGGACTTTAAAATGTTTTACAGATCAAATGCACCACCATATCAAGCAATGCATTTCATAGCCCCAACATCCTATCCATGAAATACTTTTTCCCAATATCAGTTACGTATCCCTCTCTGTTTACCATAATAACTTGCCTCTCCTGCATTCTTCAAATGAATACTACCTACTGCCCTGCAGATGCAGTACAGCCATTAGAAATCACCCTCTCTGTCATTACATTCCCACTGATCAGAGACCTTCCTTGTGCTGTGCAGCCTTCCTTGAATGTCTTTCTGGATAGCCCTCCAAAAATATGGCCTCCACAACTGGACACAGCACTGTTAATGATGTCTCAGCAAAAATGTGTAAAAAGAGAAAGAGAACTGCATATGTAGATACCAAGGCTGTGACAATGCAGCATTCTGATAGTCTTTGTCAGCACACCATCTCTCACTGGCCAGCTCATCTAGAACAGAGGAGTGCTATGCCCTATGACCAAGACAATCAGAGTTCAGTTAGTGGCTCACACATCAGTTGGAGCTGAAAATGGGAGGAAGGATGTGTCCATCCTGGAGGCAAAGTTAAGGTCCAAGTCATGTGATAACCACTATCACCTTGGAGGAAGGCCAGTGAAGCACAGAGTAGTCATGGGGAGTGTATTCAGCTCACTAAGCTATGAAAGTGGTAGCCTGCACTGCACAGAAGTGTGCATTTACACAGGGAAGACATGCTGGCCACTACAGTGATAAAAGTCATACATCACCTGCCCTGGTAAGAAGTTAAAGTCGTGATAGATATGTTTTTATTACCAGGATGCTGATAAGAGCACAGATCACCTACATGGCTGGCTGAACAATGGCACCTATGGACTGTTCTAAACTCCATGCTAGAGATATCACGTACATGGAACTAAATATACTCAAGTCCAACAGGAGGAGCCTTGACAATTAGCAAGCCTGGAGGTAAAAAATATGTGCATGTTCCCTCACCATGTAGCATGATTTAACCCTCAGTGATTATATCCCTCAGATTTTTTTTTTCTTCTCCATCCAAGAGGTATTTGAAGTCTGATAATTTCACCCACCAAACTACATTATACCATAGTTTTTTTTTAATTCCATTTGTTTTGCATTTATCCACTCTGCCAATTGCTCTAGGTCAGTAGGTCATTCTGGAAAATGTCTCCTATCAATAAGTAGGTGTTAGCAATGAATAAACTGTATTATCTAATCCTACTGTGATAAGTGAAAAAAGAATCTGCTACATATTACCCTTCCTAGCAATGATACTCGAATAGTCATGGACTTCTCACTTAAGAGCCCCCCCCTCACAAGGCTACTCTCTACTTACATCAATTAGCTAAAAACGTCAGCATTTATTTACCAACCTGTGTGTCACACCCATATGTTTCTAGTTCTTTCCATGAGCCTCCTGTGAAGAATGGAAGTAAAGACATTACTGAAGTTCAGCTCTTCCTTGAGCCAGGATCTTGTAATGGTGACATGGTTGTTCACTCTGATGTTCTTCAGTACTGTAATATCTGGACTTTCAAACTCCTGTTACAAGACCGCAGAGCCAACAAACCGGAGGTGAGATCTCGAAGCAAGAACATTACCAAATTTCACAATCCTCACTGATAGCTGATGCAAACTAAACAAAAGGCCTTAATGATCTTGGAGTGTGAAGACAGATAAAGGTTGTAAGAAGATGGAAGTCTTCAGGTGGAAGAAGTAGGAGACTGCTACAGATGAAAAGTCATTATTGCTTGATTAATGAACTTTTGTTGTTTTCACTTCAAGAACTGCCTTGTTGGCAATGTCTTTGCCAAGGATGTGTCAGGAATCAGGATGCAATTCCATTGTTGCTGGTTTAGTTCATTAATTTTTAATTTGTCTGTTGTACTAGTAAATGATTATGCTTCTGCAAAGTCTGCCCAGGAGGGATATCAGAGAAAACAAATTAAAAAAGCCAGGGATCTCCAGCTATAATGAAACTTCTTTACAACTGGGCATATGATATTCAGCTTGTCAAACCTTATGATTTAATGCACACTGCCGGTATGCCAACTTTCCCTCACTAACATAATTTGAACATGTGCTTTTGCCATGGGTAGATCCTTCCAAGCCCTGCAGTGACACTGAAGGTAATGAGAAGAGCACACACAGGAATCCGTAACCATGACTCTGCACGTAAGTGGTAGTAAAGTTATGTCCTTCTGGCGCTGGAACGTGAACAAGGTACAACTTGACAGCTACAGTCTCTTTGATTTTCCCAGTCCTTACTAAAATCTCACAAGGTTAGCAGCCATATGAGGATGGGGCTAGAACACACGCCCTAAAAGCTGGATGTCTCATCTTCTCCAGGGTAAATATCTATGCCAACAGAAGCACTGTCTATATGGCTAAAACAATGAGCATTTCTGAAAGATGGAATGTTTATTCTCATGAACAATTAGATCAGTCAGCAACCGAAAACATCAAAGCCAAACTTCCAAGAAATAACACTGACATTACTGCCCTAGTAAAGTAAGGTAAACAGACGAACGTCACCTGACAGAAAACAGTAGATTCTTATTCTTCTGAAATGAAAGAATGAGCTCAAGAAACATTTTACAAAACTCTGTGCTGGCTTAAAAAAATATTTATGGCCCTAGGTCTCACGTTCAGAAAGTCAGCACGTACCATCATTAGCCAGACCTCTCAATTGTACCTGTTTTGGAGGTATGCACCCTTTTTCAGATATGATAAACCTATTTTTGGAGGCATATTTGCATTTTTATGTTTGATTTACTTAATTTCACAATTTTCCGTATCTCCCTATCACACTTGATTTTGAATCAGTTTAGTACAAAGAAACCAGACCGCATGACCAATACACTGGTGACAGCAGTAATTTAAAGAATGAAAACTCTCATCTTACATCTCCCGTTTTCAGAAGCAAAAGAAATGATTTTGTGAGGTAGATGTTTTGCACCCTCACTCATTAAAGTCTACACTTTTTATCCAATGTCATTCTCAGTTTTTTAAACTTATCTTTCAGAGTAGTAATCCAAGATTATACCCAGCAGAAGGAACAGATGTGTAATTCAGTATTCAGATTTTATGCTAATTAGATAGCCCAATTTTTCGAGGGCCTTTGTACTTACTTTCGGTGCCTGCTGGTTGAAAAGTTTATCATTACCACACACCTTAACAAAATCCTGAATAACATATAAAAGAAAAACAAGATTGTTCTTGCTAAGTTCAATGCTAGGGGCAGATATGACTGATATGTACAACTATGAATGGCAGAACTGAAAGAAGAGTATGTAAAGGGCAAACTCCAACAGCATTATACTCATAAAATCGGGAACTTGATGATCTGTCAGGTGACAATCTGTTGACACCTGGATCGTCAAGCATCTTTACACAAAGCTGAAAAAGCTGTTTATTCTACCACCAAGGGCAGGAGACTTGTATTTAAAAGAAAGGCTTTGCTTTTCATCTGAATTCTGACTTTCCTCCAAGTATGTGTCTTCAGTATTTTTGAATATTTGGAGGCTGAGGGTGAGGGGACACAGCCCTCTTGCTGGGAGATGAAGGAGCACAGTGTCCTGCAAAAGTAATGTTTCTTTAGTGGTAATGATTATTTAAGTTGTGACATTTTGTGTTTACACTGCATTTAAGATCTACATAATTCATTTGCAATATTTTGAGTCTTGACTTAGGGAGGACTCTTTGGGCTGGCAACTGTGCACCGTAAAATCCACTGCCAATCATTAGCGGACCGGAGTTCCACTGTGGCAACCCCTAACTGGGAAAAGCTAAAAGACTTTTTTAAGACTTGGGGAGGACTCATTCTTTCACTACAGACTCAACATTCATCTGCACAGTGTGGCATAGTCATCCAGAATAATGTCTTCAGAGACAGTAAGAAATACAACAGGCTTCAAGGACACTCTTAAGTATAAGCAGTGAAGGCTAATCCTTGACCAAGTCAGTGTAAGAACACAACAATAAAAGGGTATTCTTATTCTTATCACAAGGCCATGGAGGGGCTAATAATAGCTGGATACACTATAGCTTTATCACGTGTGTTACAAATATTAACTCTCTATCTGAAACACAGAAGGCGGCCAACATTATTGCACAGGAAATTCAATGTCTGCTCATCCTTCAAGACTAAATAATTCAAGAGAACTTTCCACAATGTCTGTAAGCAAAGCTCGCTATAATGCTCCCTAACAAAATCGGCTGACACCATTCAGAAATGATTCAACACTGTCACCAAATCAGCATATGCTGAATCAAAAGCCTATATTATGCATCATCACCAGGACTGGATTGTTAAAAATAAATAAATAAAAAATAAAAGGGAGATTTAAGACTTTCTGAAATTAAAATGAACTTGTTGCATACTGTTATGTGACTTTTTATGATAGAAAATGAAGGGTCATTAACAAAAGCTCAAGATAAATGTGCAAAGATAGATCCAAGACTTAGTAACTAAGCATGGCAACAGAAGGTCATGGGGGGCAGCAGAAGGTCAGGGGGATTCATCCTTATAGTGCCAATTATATCAGGCAGAGCTTCAACCAGTTTAAAAGGACTACTTATGATGCAAGCTGTCAAGGTCCAATTCGCCTCCAATCCCAACATGGTCTGACATTACTAAACAGGAATAATGACATTCAAGCTACATGCAGGAAACCATTTAAGCCTCTGCTGAACTGTGAGTCTTCTGTGACAGATGACTGTACTAAATCCGTCCCTAAACACCCTGTAACAGAATATGTTGTTGAACCAGAATAAAGCAAGGACACCCAGCTAGTCATCAACTTCTCATTCAACAGCCTTCAGCCCTTACAGGCTGCTCTCTACTGTCTCTCAGTTCAGCTAACTACTTCATGACTTACCGACTTTAATTTTAAATCCTGGAGGAAAGGAAATGGTAGGACATTTAGAACAGTGAATTGTATAATGTATCAGCATATATATGAACAGTCAAAATTAATTTAAAGAGGGGGGACAAGTCAGTGTAAGAAAATCACTGAGGCATATTCATTCTCTCTACAGCAAGGAAAATCCATTCCTGTATACTGAATGCAATCCCTTTCCTGTCAGAGAAGAAACCCTACCAAAATCTCACCACAGATTCAGTACATCACTTTGGCAAAAGCTATTATTTTCTTAAGGGAATTACAAGGAAACTGTCAACACCCAGCTCTATACCTGGTAAAATACACCGATGAGCCTGGTCGGACCTATTCAGTATCCATATGTGATCAAGCAAAAGTATGTTACTGCTCGGTCTTCTTCTCTGTCTTCCTAAGTTGCCATTCTAATCCTCACCAAAGACAAATGTCCCAAAAAAGTGATATAAATATAGACTGAATAGTGCTTCAGCCTTGGATGTCTGTGTTGAAACTGCAACATTTTACAGGACCTCCATCACTAACCTCCCATGCACTGTCCTATTCAGACACAGACACACACAGAAACACACACACACACACACACACACACACACACACACACACACACATGTAAAGTGACCTCTAAGCTGAAATAAATACAACTGTAGAAACGTATTAAACCTTTCGACTTAGAGTGCCTTGTTGATATGAAATTGAGTCAATCAACTGGCTTCTGGCTTTGCAAAAGGCTAAGTAACATTCAACAAGCATAAAGCCATTAAAGTACTACCTGTAGTATGGTACCAGTTTCCCTATAGCAGTGAACATGGTAAGATTCAGCACACGATTCAGAGTGCTGCTGCCTCTTTTCTGAAACTGTTCTGGTGCAACTTCATCAGCTATAACCTCAGATCATCAGGACACAAGTACGCAGCTAAGTTATCCTCACTACCTTTCTTTTTAGAAATAAAACTTGCCTAACATACAAGTCTCATCTAAAAAAAGCCTTAAGAATATAGACAATGATGTTTGTAATAAAGTTCTTCCATCACTGTTCTTTCTATGGTGCATGTCACAAGTACAAATGTAAATGTACTTGAAAAGCGGTTCCACTACACTAGACACCTTTTTTAGGTGTCTGACTTTTGATTTCCAAAGCAGACTCTGCAGTCCTACCTAATTCACATCTAAATACCCCTCAGTATTCAAAAGAAGCTCTACTAAGACACAATGACAGCATACCTCAGGAAAAAGGAAGGGACTGCAACAGCACCATCAACTATTCCTGGTGATGCCACAACTTTTATTAAGACAAATGCCTTGAAAATGCATAATACAAAAAATGTAGAAAGGAAAGGGAAAAAACAAAACAGAAAAAAAACAGCTGGCAGCTCTCTTATATGGCAACATTTGCAATTTTTGTGGATTTGTTGGCATATGCAAGACAGAAGTACTGAGTCACCAGAAGGCCCACAAGTGAATCATGGTATAACTCATCCTCAAATGAAGGAAATGATACCAAAGTTTAATCTCAATGTTCTTCCCCACAGTAATGGTAAACCAGTCGCAAACCTGGACTAGTATAGACTGAAAAGACTTCTGCTGTGTGCATCCATGTATTTATCCCTTTGGAAGACAACTCCATTAGCCTGGCTCTCATAATTCTCTCCAAATTTTCCTGCAATAAAACTAATATGTGAACGGTCTGTAACTAGCAGGCTTCTTCATGGATTATCCTCCTTGCACAAAGGCAACCACTGCCAATGTCCAGTATTTATGGACAGATACAGAGGCTTTCTCACTGGCTAACCCAATGCATATGCCACTCTCTCTCTCTCTTTCTCTCTCTCTCTCCCCCTCTCCAGTACAGGCGGGTAAACACTGACTTTCATGCCTTATCATCTATGTTCCCTAACCTGTTCTTGCATTTGATTCTACAGTCACACTCATCTCGCTGTATAGCGACAGCTCTCCACCAAGTTGGTATACCACCATCCCAGTTTTCAACCACAGAAATAAGCACTTTCAGTACATCAGTTTTACCCTACTTCTTCATGCCAGTGCAGCCATCTCCTATAATCTATTTGCAAATCAAGCTTTCTTGCATTCACTTATTTATCTGAGAGAGCGGGCTAATTCCATTCTCTTTAGGTGAACTGTTTCTCTAGAAATGTCTTAGCCTGATGGATGATTCGACCTGTTTCCAGGTTATGTGATATACATTTTTCATGCATCACTTCACCTGGGGACATGTGCAAATTTGTGGGAGTAATTTATGTAATCAGAACTTGGTCAGTAGACATACTTTACTGCCCTCTTTTTTAAAACACCTTTACTACAGTATCGCTTAGAATATAGGCAAACATATCTTGACAAAAAAAGAAAACAAACCATATTGACATCCTTTTCCATTTGCATACATTATACATCACATACTTTTCTTTTTTTGTAATTCTCATCAATCCAACACTACATAATTTGCTCAATTCCTGCCTTCCCTTAAACCTCTCTCCTCCTCCTGAATTATTCTGCATGCATTGTTCCCACAATTTCTATTTACTTCTATGTAATTTGCACCTTCCCTATTCTTAAGATCCCCTTTCTATTTCTTTTATCTCTTTTATAATATTCAATATTTCAAATTACAGTTAGTTTAGACTTTGATTTACATTTTCCAGTAATTGCTTTTTGGCAGCCAATAGAATTAAACTTTTTAAGGTCATATGACAATTGTACTTCCTTATGTCATGTTTCCTTACCTGTGCTGGTAACACCTTTCTGCACTTTCTTCTTCTTATCCTTACACAGATATTAATTTATCTTATTCCCTACCCTCATTATATAGCACTCTTTACTATAACCATTAGAAGGTTAAGATCTATAATCCCCTACAGTCTAATGTCATCCTCATAGATGCCCTTCCTCTTCTGTGCCTGATCATTACATTATCATGAGTCCTGTACCTCTGAAATGCTGCCCCAAACTTTCTTCAAGATGGTAAAAACAAGTTTAGTGTAAAAAGTTATGGCTGTGAGTTGTTAATGAGCTTCCCCCAGCTACTCCTTGCTTTAAATTCTTCAGTTTCTACTTTTACACTGTGCGACTGAGCACGTCACTTAAGAAGAAGAGTGCTCCTGGCCTCCCGTGAAAGGAACACTTGTGCCTAATGGTCTCACCTGGTTAACTCAAATTAATGACAAGAATAATATGAACTTTCTTTGTTATGAAACTTTACTTCTTCTTGAAACTAGGTGTCACTACGGCATCTGGCATCCTCTTCTTCCTCTAGAGGTGATCACAGGTCAGTTAAATACTGGCACAGCAATCCACTCACAAGCAACAAGTCATTGCATTTATTTTTTCCCAAAGCTTTAATTCCATATCTATCAGCATCTATCTTTCCTTCATCTTGTGATCAACATACATGCAACCAATAACAGAATTATGGCACACCCTACAGCATTAAAGATGATAAGTTGATAAAGTCATTATTTCTCCTTTATGATAAAATTACAGTTTTTGTACATGCAACACCACTTTTCCACAGCTGATTCCTTCCTTGTCCCTTGCAAGTGCCTTGAATCCAAATAATATGATACTTCATTCCATGTCCTCTGTGGTCCATATTGCCATTCTGGCTGCAGTGTTAATGCCACCATACTTAAGAATTAGAAGCTGCTGAATTATTTTACTAACAATCTACCACTCTGTACAGTCTTGCTCATCACCTCGCCCCTTCATATTCTGATTTTTCACATTCTATACATTCTTCTTAAGTTATCTTTTCAAGTCTCTGCTCATTGCCCATTCCCACTAGAAAGCTTACTTCACTCCTAACCCCTCATCCCCCATTTTAGCTCAAAATATCATTTAATGTGTTCCTCTCATCCTTGTTGCAGCATTAGTTTACCACATTTAAATGAATATGGCCTCCAGCATGTAACACCACCCTCTGATTATGCACAGTCTCCCCCAGTGGTTTGTCATCCTGAAGCCATGCTCTCCACATCAGCTCTTCACCACCCACCTGAAATCCAGTGTGCTGCCTTGCCTAACTCTATCTGCATACGGCAGTAGAGGCATGTAAACAGGGCCAGGAAAAGGTGTGGTTCAGCTGATCAAACATGGCCAAAAGGGCCTGGAAAGGGTGTGGGCCAGCTGATCAAACATGCCCAACAAGGCCTGGAAAGGGTGTGGGTCACCTGATCAAACATGCCCAACATGGCCAGGAAGGGGTTTGGGTTAGCTGATCAAACATCCCAACAGGGCTCAGAAGAGGTATGGGTCAGCTAATGAAACATGACCAGCAGACCCAAGAAGGGGTTTGGGTCAGCTAATGAAACATGACCAGCAGACCCAGGAAGGGGTTTGGGTCAGCGGATCAATCATGACCAACAGGGTTAGGAAGGGGTGTGAATCAGCTAGTCAAAAATACTCAACAGTGCCAGGAAGGGGTCTGGGTCAGCTGAAGAAACATGTCCAATATAGATCAATATGTGTGTATATACCTTTAAGAAGCTATCCAATGGTTTGCACAAGTGTATAAACACTGAGCACTTGCAAGCTAGACTGCCATTTTGTAGCTAGCTGTTGAAATGTAAGCATGTATGTATGTAAAGTCAGTCTATTAACTAGTTTGGTCATATTTAATGATGCTGCAACCCATCTTGATGTGTTGCTATGTATTAAAGCATCTAAACGTAAACCACAGCCTTCTTCTCATATGTGTTAGAGATGAACTAGTGACATGAAACAGTGCCAGGAAGAGGTGTGAGTCAGCTGATCAAACATGACCAACATGACCTGGAAGGGGTTTAGGTCAGCTAATCAAACATGCCCACCAGGGCCAGGAAGAGGTGTGGGTCAGCTGATCAAACATGACCAATAACATTAGGAAGGGATGTTCCCCTGCCTGTGAATGCAGCATCAGTCCCTGCACTATTTTCATTTGTATTAGTCTTCTTTTGTCAGAATCATACAGCACTGACACTTCGGTGGAGCGGTCACTTTCCTGTCCTCCATTCCTTTGCAAATCCAAGTTCTACTCCCTTTCTATTCTTGCCCCCTCCCCACCATTTCATGCAATGGCTTGCTCTTCACCATTACAATAGAATGTCGTTTTACTGCACACCCTTGTTCTGCTTGATAATCTCTGTCATTCTCTTGCCTCTGTTAAGACACCTACCTATTTTAACTCCAATTCTATCGTTCTTCCAAGTCATATCATCGGTTTTATATACCTTTTCTCTGACTTGGTCATGATGCACCTTCTGTGACTCCTGCCCTGCTGTACGCTATGCCACCATGAAAGCACCGCAAGTTATTACCCCCACGAAAACATGAGTTTGCACCTACAAGAAAACATTAATTGACCAGGTCACAAAAATTACAAGCTTAAAAGTTTAGTTGCAGTTGGACTTACTGTAAAAACAACAGCAAGTGTTACAAGCAAGGAGGAAGGTGGCCGCTGCTGACAGCCCTCTTGAAAAATCAGTTTGTAAGGTTAGAAGTGACACATAAATTACTCTATTAAAGGACAATCTGCATCTGATGGAACTTGTGGGTAGAATCACTAAAAACAGTACTTAAATGGGGCGCAGAATCTGAAAATAAAACATTAAAATGGAACTAAGCAGCCCAAAAGTACAAAAAGGGTTTCACGTCAGGATGCCCTGAAGTTCAGCCCTAACTAAACAAGTGCTGTACTTGTAAAGAAGGTCCAAATTACAGTGAAAAATAAAGACAAGCAACAATAATCTGGTAACCACACTACAGATCTTCACCACACACCCATTTCTAAAGTATACATTAAGAACAGAGACCCATCAAGTGAAGCATCATGACAATTTGCTGGTTAAGAAAGTGAATTAATAACTATAGAGAAAAGACAATGCCATTGGTAGTGTAAATAGACAAATAGCTCATCTGTTAACTCCAAAACCCTTCTCGTTACGGACAAAATAAACAGCTAGTCTACTTTCTAGTACTTATGGCTATGATGTACACAAAGCCTTAACTGTTAGTGAAATCCAAGTTTTATACAATATGTCATCCTCTCAATATTTCCTTTTACTTATAGTGTCCAGGAAAAAAATGAGTATATGAACAGACTAGGTGAGTTACAGCCATGAAGCCATCATAGACACTGAGGATTTATCTGGTGAAAGACACCATCCTTATGGAAGACTACATAAAAATAAGTCTGAAGTTTGGAGAGCTGAAGAACACAGATGGTGACAACTAGAAAACCCTCTAGGATATAAGTTAGGACTGTCATTCAGCTGTTTTAAAACACAGTTAAAACAGCATCTTAATTAGGACATTCAGATTCTAAAGAGAATACAGTTACTGCAATGAGAACCACAGATGACGGATTCCCTTATAAAATTTAATAAGGTGATGCTGGGCAAGAGTCCTGCCTTCTGCCACAGCACGATAAGCTGAAATGACCAAAGTAAGTACATTGAAGGTGGAGTAAGTGAAATCTATACCAAAAGGATGCCAAATCTAGTTCAGGTAAATACAGTACAAAGATTTAGAGACTAAGAGGAGCAAAAATAGTTATTTGAAAGAAGTACACCTTTCTATCACTTGCCATTTAGGTAACCCGAGTAGATGGTTTCCTGACCGTCTCCAAAACAATGACAATTTCCATGAGGATCTCAGGTAACTGAAGAGCTAATACTGCAGCAAACAATTTTTGTAGATAAGAAAGTCAACACTGCATCCATAGCTTGGAAGAGGATCGTCTCTGGAGAGGCCAATATTCAAATGGCCAAGGATAAAATCCCTCTCAACAAACAACAACGAGCCTTGGCCTTCATAAAATAATTTTTCCAGCAGACAAGCGATTAAAGTGAATAGCAGGAATGCATGAC
Organism: Protopterus annectens; assembly: GCF_019279795.1. Taxonomy (NCBI): domain Eukaryota; kingdom Metazoa; phylum Chordata; order Ceratodontiformes; family Protopteridae; genus Protopterus; species Protopterus annectens. The sequence goes on from NC_056742.1 coordinate 468,163,544, forward strand.
AGTAGATCCCCAGTTCACTAACAACAAACCCACTTCCCACTTCTGCTAACCTTTTGGCAGAAGAAATACTTGGGTGGTACCATGTTCTCTTTGTCAGTGCACAGGCCAAATGATGGAATCAGCCATATCCAAAAGATGGTCTGAAGACTGTGTGAGTGAAGCCAAACCTTTAAAAGGACTCACTAAGCAGTGACTCACCATAATTACCAAGACATTCAATTACTGCAGGATATGGCCATCACCATGTACATGCATTAGCTGGTGGCCTACTATAAGACGGATCACTTTCCTCCAAAACAAGGAGGAAACATGCTTCATAACTAGATATTCTGCTAATACAGTAATACTCAACTGCTCAATCTCTCAAGAAAAGGTCAAGATTTCTTGAATATGAAGTGTCCAACTGTCCAGTTTCATAAGGAAAGATCCAGATTTTAGCACAGCCTATTTAACCTGCAGGGCCAGAACATAATTCTCAGTTCAGACAGACAGATGCAGAAATCCTTCCTCCTCTATAGCACAGTCCACCAGTTCTGGGCTACAGCATACTTAAAATGTACTAGTCACCCCTCAAATGACAAAATCAACATGAAAGACACTATGAGAGGAGACCAGCATAAAAATGGAAGCAGGTATTCAAAACAAGGAAGAGATCTGAGTGGGAATGATGAACATCTGGCCAATGGCAGCAAACCATCCACTGCAAGAGCCAGTGGAATTGTGACCAATGTAAATGCTATAATCCCCAGGAAGTACAACAAAAGGAGTGGTCTGAACCAGTCTCAACAATGTGACTTAGGTGACCATATTTCAGAGGTCTTCAGCCCTTTCTGAAGAAAGAAAGATGCTACGTGGAACAGGTACAAAAATCCCTCTACAAGTGGAATGCAATGCATCTGAAGCAAGGTGGAATTTCTCAGCTAATGGTGACTCTTAAGTAACTGCAGTCAATGTAAAACCCAAACCAGCATCCTTACAAGTGATTACTCTATGGATACTACCAGATACTACCATTAACCAGGCATCCAAGCAAATGAACTTGACAGTGCTTTACTACTGCATAGCCTCTGATATATGTAAAAGTTACAGAAACAGAGGAGAGGTCAAATGACAATAATTTGTACTTAAGCTGCTCTGTATCGAAAACAGAGTAGGAAAATAAATAAATGTATGCAAGTAGGCACATATGCATTTATTTATTTTTATTTATCTGGTATAGTCTAGCTCAGCAAAACAGCTACTTTTCATACGAGTACCAAGGAGAAAAGCTCCACATATGATTGGTATACAAAATTATTTACAAAGGTTGTGGATATGTTAACATCTGAGTTGAAAAAAAAAAAAAAAACAATGACATCTGAGTACAAATACAAACTGAGTGAAACACACAATATAGTTGCAAAAATGGTATAAAAAACTTTCAGGGTAGAAGTACAAATTACAGGTATGAGAGGTATGTATCCAGTAATGTGAGAGTAGGCGTAACAAAGAGAGGAAATTTTAAATTTAAAAGTAGTTCTGTAAGGTGAGCTACATATTAGCGGCAGAATCAATGGACAGTAAGGCTGTGTATTTTCTGACTTAATACTAAGTGTATTCTGGAATATACTGCAGTACTGTGAAAATAAGGTGCTGCGTTACTGGTGGGCAGTGCTGGGTTTAAGAAAGCTATTTTAATAGCTTAGCAATGAATTGTGCAGTATCTGTTTTAGTTCTCATATCCCAGGTAACAGTATTACATTGTTTAGTTATACTGACAGAGTAAAGTGAGTCTCCATGTCTATTTTGTGATGTTATGGCAATCATTTGGCTTTGGTTTACTGATCTCAGGAATTGTGTAGGATTATATTTCTTTCACAAGATTCATTTGCACTGGGTAGTTATTTGGCTTACTTAGTACAGAAGGAATATGTTTTAGTTGTGACAGTGCTATTGCTTCTTGGAAGTTCTAGCCAGTAAATTTTCTCCAGTGAATGGAAGTTGTCGGTTCTGCACGGTACAGCTGCTGGAAATTTGGCACTATTATTATACCAATGTTCTACTTTATATGGAGATTTGTCAATGGTGGAGAAGCTTATAGCAGGGATAGTGACATAAATGTTTGGTTGAGGACTAAAATAGTTGCATTTGCATAATGTGTCTACTTTTTGATTGGTTTTACTTGCATCATATGCTATATGTCTGGGCTCCCTATTGATATGTTGGCACTCGAAATGCCAAGTGCTGAAAAGCTGAAAAAAAAAGACTTCTTTTGCAGGGAGGGCAAGCCCCCTGCACCCGTCAAACTTATATATATGCCAACTATTCATACCTTGAGAAAAGGGAATATTGTGAGAAACAGCAACTCGGACTTAGTATACACAAGTCTGATCTTTCATTCATTTAGTCTCCACAATTCAGGACTTGTTCTAGTCAGTCACAAAATTTCAAATGGTTATCATCAGTTTGCTAAGGTTGTTTGTTGTACTGTTTCTGTATTGAAACTGCTGAGTGATTTAATGTTGAAACCAATGGTTAACTTTTAGCTAAATTATTAGTGAACAGCATTACCTTTGCTTTGTTAACATTTAGTAGCTGTGCATTTCTGAAGTTCATCTATGGAGTCTACATTGCAGATTAATGTGGAGCATAGTATTGAATTAAACCATCCAAAGACGCTTCCTTATGCATACCATTAGCGATCATACTGAATAATACACAACACGCAGTACAGACCCCTGTGGAATGCCTGTTGTGACTGGGAGAGGAGGATTTTTCCATCCAACAGACTGGGTTCCTTGGAAGAGATAAGCTTCTCAACCTTTGCATTGCACCACTGCTCACATCCAGTGCACAAATTCTGGGAAGAATTTGACGAGATACAATGTCAAAGGCTTTGTGAGGTCTAGGAATTCTGCGGCAAAGTGCTTACCCTGATTTAGGGGTTTATGTGATCCATAAAAGAAAACAGGGATGATTCTGTACTGCGACTAGGTCTGAAGCCATGCTAGGTATGAGATAGTAGGTTACTTTTCATTAAGTGATCTAGCATCTCTTTGTGGATATATTTCTCTTAAGATTTTGGGAGAGGTGCTAGGACAGCGATAGGTCTATGGCTTTTGCTAATAATAAGACTGTTTTCAAAGTTTGAGTACACAGTGCTCCACATAATGACCTGTTTATAGGGACAGAAACTGAACAGGCAATCGTTAATGGCAATGTGCAAGTAGTCAGGTGGAATGTTACTGGAGGCTAGCAATGCTGTTTTCAGCTTCTTTAGCAGATATTTTTATATTGGTTAACTGATACTATGAAAAAAGTAAATGTTCTATTTAATGGCATGATTGCATTGAGGGTGGCAGATATGCGCTGCTGACATGTTGAGATGGATGTATCCATGAAATGAGCACTGGAAGAGCATGCATTATTACAAACAGAGTCACAGGGGTTGGGTACGGTTGAAATTTGCTTATCTGGTTCGGTCACTTTGCTGACAAATTACCAAAATCTCCTGACGTTACTCCTTTAGGATGAGAGCAATGTCATTAAATGATGAAGTGTAACAATGCTACCCTTCAAATACCTAATGCAATGGTTGAAAGTTGCTTACCTAATGAACTGAAATTACAGTTGTTCTTCCTTAGGCTATGGCAGCAGAACATGGTCTCCTCTTACCTGAAATAACAGTCTCTACAGAACTCTTTGTAAGTAGTTTCTGAGAGACTGTGTCAGTACATCCTCTGGCACTTACTGGTCTGTTAGAGAAGGATAAGGGGGAGTAGGCTTCAGCAATTCTAAAATATGACCTTTGCTGATGATGTGGACAACTCACCTGTTCAAGGTGGAGGCTCATCTCAAAGGGGTACACCTAGAGAATCACATTCCCACCAAAGCGGATTATGGAAGGTAATCAAGACTTTTGAGGAGTCAACTGGGAAGAAAATATTTCAAATATCTCCTTTTTTGATTAGCTGCCATCTTTCTCCCAAAGTACTGGAGTGTTTAAAAGAAGGAGAAGTAAAAAAGGGTTGGGAGTTATACATAAACTGAAAAAAATGAAAGGGGCAGACACATTTCACAGATGTCATTGACAATCACGTGAGAGATCTCCTATAAGAGGACATCACACAAAAAAGGCATACAAAATAGTTTATAACATTTCCTCATAAAAATGTGGACTGCCTGAGGCATGCAGTCCTACAAGTGCAAGAAGCAATATCAGTAGCACTATAAGTCACAATTGCTATATCTAAAGTATAAATGACTATGTGGAAGCACCATAAAGATGTACTGTTAATGATCTGCTCTACAATGTCTTGTTCTTCTGAATAAAAATATAAGGACTTGAACCAAAGTCTGGGATTAGGAGAGTGAAATGAACAGGAAGAAGAACTGCAACACTAAAAAGTGACTAAATGTGAGACTATAAAGCATCAATCACATTTGTGAACCATGGCCTTACAATAAAAAGTGGCTGAGAAAGATTGATCTTTTGTTGGTTTTGTTAAATATCTGGGGGACTGTAGGGAATATACCCTAGTTCATGTCATTAATGTTTGGAAAGATGCTAAAATGAAAAAAGGAACTGTAAGTAAAACATTTTTACTCTTAACAATGTTTGTATAAAACATTTCATGATATAAACTGCATGTTATATAGTAAAGCATTTTCAGTGACTGCTGTATGTGATAAAGTTTAGTTTTAAGAGATGTAGATGTGGCAATGTAAAGAAGAGAAGAAAGGCTTAAGAAAAGATGCTTAAGTTAACAGGTTGTAATCTTGGGTTGCTGAGGTGGGGAATGGGGTGTAAAAGTAAACTGATTATAATAAATGTAGAACTCAGATGTTTTCTCTAACATTTGCACAGGTGAATGGAATAACATCCTTAGCTTAATTTAATAACAAGTTTCTTGTGTAAGCATGGGGATATTAAAATCAGAGAACACTGTGAATGTACTGAAAATGTATCTTTAGCAAATAAATGTTGCATGTGAGTTTAGAAGTCTGCATCTGAGGGTAGCTGTACATTCTGTTCTTAAGGTTTCAAGGGTACAAGCTGATTAAAAGTCCAGGCAATAAATCTAGAGAGGTACTTTTCAAAGGCTTTGAGCCGAAGCGCTAGAGAGAATTTATTTTATTAAACATGTGGTCTTACTAGCTTGTGTTGTTTTTTATTTTAATAAATCTAGAGAGTTCTGGTCTTTTTTCTGCTGTGAAAAATGTAAAATTAAAAGGTACAAGGGAAAGCAGCTTAGTTAAAATAAAGTTTGAAATTAGTGGAAGTGAATACCAGATCACGGCTTTCCTGGTACCAAACCACTTCACTGCATTTACTACAACAGTGTACAATTTAGTTTTACTTAAGGATAGCTAGTGCACTTTTTCTTAAGGCTAAAAGTTAATATTTTCTGAAAGTATACAAGCTGTTTTTCATACCTGGGAGGGGAATACTGACAGGACAAGAAGAGATAACAATTAGTTAAAGTAGGAGCATAGGCTGTAACATGTGCCTAAGTATGGATAACCCTAATCTTAGGTTAGGTAATATCTATGGGTGCAGCTGTTGATTTGGGAAAATTTTTCCTATCAGGAGGTTAACGTCATTATTTGAAGATGCACAAAATGTTGTGTGTTTGTTTTAAGTTAACAGGGTTTGCGGGTATTGTTGGGGTTTGTTTTTTTTTTTGGTATTTGTTTCAGGGTTTTCATTAAAACAAAAAAATCTTGTGAAACGATACATAGGTTCAAGTGAAGATGGCAAGAAACAACTGTATAAAGGATCAACCTGTCAAACATTAGTGGGCGCATGTAACACAAATGCTGGAAACAGACATTTTAAAAAGCTGTCATGCATATAATAGATGAAAATTATAACTTCTTATTATAACAGCTATACTATCGATATTACTTTGGAATGCGAATGGCCTAACAGGTATGGACAAAAAGATAAAAGAACTGAATTACATTAAGAAATGCAGAGTGCAAACAGAAATACTACATGAGACAAAATTGGGAAGAAGTGAGCATGTGAATTTAATAAAGAAAGGATTTTAGGATGGCTATTTAGCAGAATATCAGAGACAAAGGAAAAGGGGACTACTTACATTAATTGCCAGAAGAGGCCCAACAGTGATAGAACAGGAAAAAATATAATAATGGTAGACTTGCAGTAGTAAGGGACTACTGGCAGGGGAGGAGGATTATGCTGGCATGTTCTTATATTACACCTAAAACTGAAATTATAAGAAAATCTGGGAAGAAATAATCAGTTCAGCACGGAGTATTACAGGTGGAGAATGGAACTTGATTTGCAACAATGAGGATGTTCATAGCATGTTCATAGGTTAGTTCATAATGTCATAATGACATAATGGTTAAGGTGTTTACCTTAAAGATTTGTAACAATGAGGATGTATCTGGGAGACCTAGAATTGAAAATATAACAAAAGAGGGCAGATTTATGAAGAAATTTATGAAAATATTTGGAATGGAAGACATGAATTTAGAGGGAGGAAACTCTTAGTGAATTTACATATTATTCTCCAAGGTACAATAACTGGGCTAGACTAGACAGAAATTATTTTTCACAGGAGCATGTGCATTTAATTGAAAACTTCAACACTCATCCAAGAACTATTTCAGATCATGCACCAATAACAGCTAAGATAAAAATGCAGGGTAATGAAGTAAAAAATGAGACATGGTTCTTCTCCACCTAACTTTTTCACAGAGAGGAATTTAAGAAATATGTAGTATAAATTACTCAAGAGTTATTAGGGAAGACAAAAACAATCTTCAGAAGTTACAGCTAGTGAGTGGAATAAAAAGACAGTGGAGTTTAAAATAGAAATAAAAGAAAAAGAGATTTGGTTAAGAAATAAGAATTATTTAGCAGGGCTGACAAAGGTTAAAGTATTGAAGAATAAGGGAAAACTCATAGAACAAGAAGAGGGACAACTACAGAGTGCTTAACAGAAAATAAGGGAGTATTGGATAATATGAGTGAGTTTAGAAAGATTGCTGTTAGGCAACTGTTTTTGATAACTCTGGAGCACAAAAGCTTTTAGCACAATGACTTATGCAGTAGAAAGGGTTGTTGCCAAACGTAGGGAGCCTATAACAAAAAATAAATAACCAGAGATCCTGTAGAAGAATAACAGATAGTTTAGACATTTTATGAAAATTTGTATAATGCAGAGAACTGTGGAAATCAAGAAAGAGCACAAATGGAAATATTTATGCAACACTTAAGTACATCAGTGTTAGAGGTAGATGAGGCTCAACAATCAACAGCTAAGATAGGAAGAGATGAAATAAAACCAGTGGTGCACAATCAATCTGCTGGAAAGTCTCCAGGAACAGATGGTGTTCCTGTGGAAGTTTGGAAGCTAGCAGGCAGGAAAGTAATAAAGATCTGGAAGGTTTTGTTCAACGGTATTTTAAAAGCAGGGGAAGCACCAACATCCAGGAAGAAAGCCGTAGTGTCTGTAATACATAAATACATTAAAGACCCAGCAGACCCAGCTTCATGTAGGCCCATTTCAATTTTAAACCATGATTATGAAGCGTTTAAGTCCATAATAGATAAAAGAATGGCAAAGGTGTTGTGAGAACTGACAGATATTGATTGATGACATTTTGCGGAGGGAGGCAAACATTGGACAGCATTAACAGAACAATGATAATCCAGAGGGAAGCAGATTGTAAGAAAATACCACTGTTGTTGTTGGATTTTGATGCAGAGAAAGCATTCTACAGAGTAAGCCAAGATTTTATGAGTAGGGTAATGAAATCATCTGCATTCCCTGATACAATAATAAGGTTAATTAGGAGGCTATATAAGGGATCAGGGCAAAAATTACAGTGGGATGATTCCTCTCTGATAAGTTGTGTCTGAACAGAAGAACCAGGCAGGGGTGTCCTATTCATGGGTACAATATAAAATGAAGTATTTAAAAGTATGGATTAAAAAGGATTCTGTTATGGCACCTAAGGATATGTGGGAAGAGGTTAAAAAAGAAGTTATGTACTTACCATAACATTCCATCTGAGTAGTTAAACTTCATTTGTCATTAACCTGTGGGCTTTGGATCCGAGATGGCAGTTTCACGAGCATCAGATCCGAGCACCAAGTTCCTCCCCTTACCCATAATACCACTGCATCTCCTTCCTTCCCTCAGATCGAGTTTGCCACCCAACACATGAGCCCGATCGACAATACCTGACCTACAAGTAAAATCAAGAGGATCGCAAGGGTACCAACTCTTGGTTACTCAGGCGAAACAACCTAATAACAAGGCCAGGGGGAAGGAGGGAGGGATGGTTGATGACAAATGAAGTCTAACTACTCAGATGGAACGTTATGGTAAGTACATAACTTCTTTATCTGAAGTAGTTAACTTCATTTGGTCATCAACCTGTGTGACAGAGTCCTCAGCTACCGTAACCTTGGGAGGCCCTCATGGAAGGATGCTCCGGAGCACCGCAGAGCCAAAGGATGCTCTCCCTCTGGAAACCATGTCCAATTTATAATAAAAAATGAAAGTATGAGTTGAGGACCAAGTAGCCGCTGAACAAATATCGTCCAAGGATACTGTGGACCAAAAAGCAGCTGACGCAGCCATAGACCTGGTAAAATGGGCATAAACCTTCCCTGGAATAGGTATACCTTTATCTTTGTAAACCTGCAGAATGCAAAGGGAAATCCACTTGACAATAGTCACCTTGGAAACTGGTTTGCCTAGAAAAGGTCTAGCAAAGGAATTGGTTAGACTTGCGAAAGGGCTTAGTCTTGTGTAAGCAGAAATGGAACTGCCTATGTACTTCTAACAAATGTAGTATATATTCCCACTTGTTCTGAAAATTTGGAAAGAAGACAGACAGATTGATTGACTGACTGATATTTGACTCTGAAGCCACTTTAGGCAAAAAGGAAGGATTAGTCTGAAGTAAGAGCCTGTCTTTATGAAAAACCATATAAGGGGGTTTAACAGATGATGCCTGAAGTTCTGACACACTCCTCGCCGAAGTGATAGCTACTAGGAAAGCTGTTTTCTAAGACAAAAATTTCAAGTCCACGGAGGCAGCCGGTTCGAAGGGCAGAGCAACTAATGCCTGTAAAACTAAGGTAAGATCCCAAGGAGGAGTGGGGTCCTTCACCGGAGGTTGTAAAAGAAAAGTCCCTTTAATGAAGGTTTTGCAAAGTCTGGAAGAAGCCAAAGACCATATATATTTGCCTACAAGGAAATTAGAAATGGCAGCCAGATGAACCTTCAGTGTAGAGAAGCTGGCGCCTCGCTGGAAAAGGTGTGCTAAAAATAAAGAACTGCTGGCACTGGAGCCGTAAAGGGGTCTAGATCCTTCTGAGAAGCCCAGATCGAAAAACTCTTCCATTTACTACGGTAAACTCTTCTGGTAGATGACTTATGGGCTGCCACCAAAATAGACTTAATGGGGGAAGAAAGTCTGGGAGTCATAACAATCAATGGAACTGGAGCAGCCAAGCCGTGAGCTTCAGACTGCCCAGGTCTGGAAGAGGAAGCCCGGAAGGGTGCGAAATAAAATCCGGATTCGGATCCAAGACCCAAGGAGCAGCTACCAGATGAGACCACAGACAGGGAAACCAGATCTGACGAGGCCAGAATGGGGCAATGAGGACTCTGCTCCCGAACCGACGAGCCTTCTGTAAAAACTTTGTCATGAGGGGTAACGGGGGATATGCATAAAGAAGACTGGAAGGCCAAGCATGGACCAGAGCGTCTCTGGAGGATTCCCCCTGTGGGGGGATCAGAGCGAAGAACTCACTGCACTTTGCGTTGGAAGGAGATGCAAAGAGATCGCAGCAAGGCCGAACCCACTCGAGGAAGATCTGCTCCACTACACAAGGATTCAGAGACCACTCATAAGGCATTAGGATAGTTCTGCTCAATTTGTACAGTAGTATGTTGGATCAACCTGGAATGTGAGTGAGATCGCCCATTCCCACACTCGGCCTCTCGACAAAGGGGGTAAGATCTGGTTCTTCCCTGTTTGTTGTTGTACCAGACCACTGACATGTTGTCTGTCTGAATCGCAATAATTCCCAGAGGAAGAAATGCATGAAGGGCCTGCAATGCCAATAAGACTGCCCTCATCTTCAGAACACTGACATGCAGATTGGTCTCATTTAAGGACCACGTGCCTGGTGGGAGCAGTAAGGAGCCAATCATCCAGGTACGGATAGACTTGTATGCCCTGGAGCCTCAGGTGAGCCGCTACTGCTGCAATGACCTTGATGAACACCCTGGGGGCTTTGGTGAGACTGAAGGGTTGGGCCTGGAATTGGTAGTGACTGGCTCCCAGCCAAAAGCGGAGAAACCTCCTGGAGCATCTGTGCATCTTTAAATAGTAGTACACATCCTGGAGGTCTACAGAGCACATCCAGTTGTTTTCCTGCAGGTAAGGCAGGATGGACTGTAAAGTGACCATCCGGACCTTTTCTTTGGCAACTGACAAGTTCAGAGTGGAAAGGTCGAGAATTGGCCTGGAGTTCCCCATCTTTTTTGGCACCAAAAAGATTCTGGAATAGATGCCTGATCCGCAGTGATCTGGGCGACAGGCTGGATGGCCCATTTGCTTAGCAGCATTTCTACTTCGATGGCTGCTGCCTCCCTTTGCTCGGGTGGAATGTCCAGGAGCTGCTTTGGGGAGAGGGACATGTCACAAAGGGAATTGTGTAGCCTCCGGATATTATTTGGAGCATCCAGTGGTCTGTTGACATGGACTTACATGGCGTCAGGTGCATAGAGAAATGGCCCTCGACTGCCTCCAGCGCAGAGCAGTCGGGCAACCCCTCAGGGCTGCTGCGTGGGTCTAAGAACGGTTCTCAAGACCCGAAGTTCTTCAGACCCCCCCCGACTCTGAGCTGGTGTCTGTCTTGCTTCCCTCTGCCTCTAGGGGAAAAGAAGTCCTGAGTGTCCCAGGAATGCTGAGACTTCTGGAATCCCATCTTCTTTTTCCCCCGCTGATTCCTGGAGGAGGATCTTTGGGGGTTAGAGAAGTGGATTCCGACAGCAGACAGTGTCTTCCTGTCCTTCTCACTCTGGATTAGTGTGTCATGGACCGTCTTCCCAAACAAGGAAGAGCAGTCATAGGGAGCATTCACAAAAGACGCTTTGAAGGGTTCCGCAAAATTACATAGCCTGAGCCAGGCATGTCGCCTCATAGCAAAGCCAGAACCGGCCGCCTGTGTCATTCCTTCGGTGGCATGAGAAAGGAGTCACATGGACGTGTTGGTAAACGCTTTCAGAGTGGCCATTCACGTAGAGAATGTGCGTTTATCCTCTGGCAACTTGCACTCCTGGGGGAGACTCAGTGAACTCTTTGATCAGGTCACACAGCAGGCTGGTATAATTCCGCTTTCCCAACCGGTACATCGCCCTGGACTCTCGGACTGGGGGATGGACCGTGGAACTCTCCTGAGCCAGTTCCTTCTTCATGACAGCCACTACCAACATGGCATCCACTAGGGACCTTTTATTCCAGCTTGGTCTATCCACCGGGGGCTCAAGATTTTGTCTGGATGTTTTGGGAAAGGCTCCATGGTGTCCGGTTCTTTCCATGCCCTAGTGGTAATGAGGTCCCCAGGGGATCCATTGGGGGACACCCAAGAAGTAGATGGGCTCATGTCGAATGCCTCCAAAAACACTGACTCGTCCGAGGAAGGCTTGGGGCGGACCAACCCCTCGTTGGTGCAGGATCTCCATGATGTCTCCAAACGAGACATCCTTGGGGGGTGATCTTGGAGAGCCTTCCCCTTCCTCCAAGTCAGTATCTTCCATGAGGGACTTGGGGGAGTCCAAGTGCCTCCTCTTGCACTTACATTTGCGAGGAACCTCTTCTGTGGGACTCTCCGGAGAGGACTCACGAACCACTTGGGGTTCCTCATGGGGAACAGTCTGCGGCATGTCAATCATGGGCTGTCCCTGCATGGGCAGACTGGCAGAAGACGCACTCAGAATAGAGGGGGTCAGGGCAAACTCCAAGGAGATAGTCAGGGGACTCGATCCATTACTGAGAACCCTTTCCACCACATCAAATGCCAAGGGGGATGAACCTCCTGAGTAAATGACAGACAGGACGCCCTCCCTGGATCCGACATGGGTATCGGATCTGAGCCCGAAGGCACCGAGGCTCCGAGGGGTAGGTCTCAGCCTGACAAAGTTGGAGCCAAAGGGGAAAACCCAACCCCTCGGATCTAACACCCAAGCTACAGCTCCGAGAGCTCAGATCCACCCCAGTTGAATCGGACGTGCTCATGGTAACTGCCGGCGTTGAGGTAGGTGGTACCATCAGCTACAATCCCTTGACTCCGGGACCTCTGGGATCCAGGAACTCCAAACACAGAGGACGGATCAAAGAAGGATTGATTGGTGCAAATAATGGCAGAGATCTACCCCCTCCAGAGGGAGAGGGAGCCAGCAAGACCCCCATCTGAAGCGGAGTAGGAACAAACCTTCGCATCAATCTGTCCATGTCGGCTTCAGAAATGCTTCTAGTTGACCTAAAAGAGGCCACCGATGCTGGCCTAGAAGGATGGTGACAGGACGCCCTAGACGATGGCCGAACCTCCTCTGGCTCCATGAAAAACCTCAGAGATTGGAGCCGAGGGGAAGTCGGCCTGGAAAGTGCAGGAAGCTTGGGAGGAGGACCTGCCAGATCCATACACTCCAGGGATCTCGTCCTGCCTCTCTCTTTCTCACAGTGCCTCTCTTTCTCATTTTTCTTCTCCTTTCCCCCTGGGTTGGTGGTCAGGAGGATGAGTCTCAGTCTGGGAGGGAGGAGATGACACAACAGAAGTGGAGGGACTGGTCACAGCCGAGACCGCAGCTACCGAAGACGAGGAGGCAGCCGGCTCCGTGGAGGGGAGAAGCCCCTTCAATATTAACTTAGCCCTACAGTCCTTTAAGTCCTGGGGTTAAACCCCGCACATATGGTGCACTCAGTGTTCAAATGATCAGCCCCTAAACAAACAACGCACAGAGTGGGGCCATCCGCAGGGGATAACTAGTGGCCACATACTGTGTATTTTCTAAAGACCAACTTTTGTTGATCTGTCATAACAGTGTCTGGCCCAACCCCAACACTCAGACACACACTCAAAACACGAGGTGGGAAAGGGAAGGAGAAGGCCTATGCTATCCTAGACTAATAACACACTACTAAAGACTTTTTTTTTTTTTTTTTTAACTAACACTAACCTGGATGAGAGAACGCGAAGGGGAGGAATAAAGGGACTTAAAACTAGGCAAAACACACACGTTCACACAAAAAACCCCGAACAATAGTCTTACCACCTGGAGCTCAGCGATCATGATGCAGGCGAAGCTGCGGCAAACGAGATCTGAGGGAAGGAAGGAGATGCAGTGATATTATGAGTATAAGGGGGAAGAGGTTGGAGCTCAGATTTGATGCTGGTGAAAATGCCGTCTTGGATCCGGTCCGGATCCAAAGCCCACAGGTTGATGTCCAAATGATGTTAACTACTTCAGATCAAAGAATAATACAAAAATGAGAAACTGGAAGCTTTTTATGGATACTGATGGCAAGCTGTACGTAGAGAAAATGCTTTAGTCCCCTTAATTTTATATACAGCTGAGGGATATTTTTATCAACCAGAGAAGAAACTGAAGGATTTCATCTGGGAGGGGAAGAGGGCAAGGGTCAAGTGGGATAAGCTGTTCCTTACAATACAACAAGGCTATTTAGGATTACCTAATTTAAAGGGATATTTTTGAGCTACACAGTTAAGGCTCATATACATAACACAAGCAGAAAGCTACAATTCAAAGTGGAAAGAGATGATGACAGAGCAGGTTATAAATTCAAGACATAAGGAGAGAGTGGAATCTGAGATGCAGATCCTTAATAAGAATAGCAACAGCCATGCAGAATATTATATTTGTAAAGCAGCAGAAAGTATTCTAACAACTAAGTCAACATGAGAATAGAGAAAGAACATTTTGCCAACATGTATAACTGCAACTATGGGAACAGAGAATACACAGGAGGGGCATAAATTTTACTGGAGAAAATTGGCAAAAGAATCAAGATTACATGCTAAAGACTGCCTTCCCTATCAGGGATTGATATCAGAGTACTGGCAAAGAGAAATTATAGTGGAATCCTAAGTGAAAAGTGAAAGATCTGATCTGGTAGAGTTTTTAACTGAATCTAGAACTTCAGCTGCTGTTGAAGAAAGGGATAATTATTAGGGCATATAAAATATTAAACAATGATTACAGGAATCACTCAGAGGGGGTTAGAAAAGATTGGGAAGATAGATTGGATAACAAATTCACAAGGAAACAAAGGAAAGACAACTGCATGGCTAGCAAATATGCAATGAAGTGTAGAAGATTTAGGATTTTTGTTTGGAAGTGTTTGCACAGGTATTTGTATAGCCCAAGCACACTCCACAGAATTTTTCCTCAGGGTGAAGGCAAATATTGAAGGTGTGATGGGGAAGAAAGAGGTAACTGAGAAAGTACAGTTATGTACGCTTACCATAAATGAAGATGTTCGAGTGTATTCACTGTCGCAGTCATCACCTGTGGGTTATCCCTGCTGTGGTAGCCCTTGGCCAGTCCAAATACCACAGTCAATGTTTTTGTGTGCCGGCTGCTGTCACCTGTAGTCTGACGTCAGGTCGTCAGTACTATAAAGCAAAGCAGCCGACACCATTACATCAGTTTTTCTTGCCCTAACCTGTCACAAGCACAAGGGAAAAGAGAAAAGTGGCCCTGGTGGCTAAGAGCCACCTTGGGAAGCGTGTGTCCCCCTAGAGGAAGATGTGAAAAGGAGGTTGGAGGGAGGGAAACCAAGAATGCAACAGTGAATACACTTGAACATCTACATTTCTGGTAAGTGTATACAACTGTACTATGTTCTTCATGTTTCACTGTTGCAGTCATCACATGTGGGAAGATTCCCAAAGCTGAGGTGGATGGATAGATAGAGTCCTAGGAATGGATAAGGAGGCCCTGCAGAATTGCAGAGGCAAACCTGCCCTTGACTTTGAAAAGAGAGGTAGGTGGTAGCACTTTGTAAAGGTATGGGCAGAGGTCCAGTTGGCCGCTTCCAATATGTCCCTGGTAGGTACTCCTCTGAGGAAGGCAGTGGAAGTGGAGGTTGTCCTAGTGGAATGGGTATGGATTGACCTAGGGATGGGTTTCCCATGTACTCTGCAGCAAAAATGGATACAGTGTGAAATCCATTTGGAAATGGTTTGTTTGGAGATGGGCTTCCCCTCTGCCCCTGGGGCAAAGCTTACAAGAAGCTGGTCAGTTTTTCTGAATGGCTTAGTGCAGTTCAGATAGTATCTAAGTTGTCTGTGCACATCTAGTGAGTGTAAAATTCTTTCCCCCTTGTTTTGAGGGTTGGGAAAGAAGGTGGGAAGGTATATGGCCTGGTTAAGGGTCACATAAGATACCACCTTGGGCATAAAGGAGGGATTAGTCCTCAGGGAGACTCTGTCTGCATGGAAAATTATGAAGGGCTCAACAGACATAAGAGCTTGAAGTTCTGAGACCCTTCTGGCTGAGGTGATAGCTAGTATGGAGGCAGTCTTCCAGGAGAGGTATTTCAATTCTGTTGAATCGGCAGGTTGGAAAGGAGATAAGGTTAGTTTCTCTAACACATAATTCAGGTCCCAAGGAGGAGTAGGAGGTCTTCTGTGAGGCCTGATATTAGAAGCCCTTCTGAGGAATTGCTTAATCAAAGGATGAGAGAAGAGTTAGCTTTTAGTGTATGCGCCATGCTGAAAGTTTGAGAGTCTGTAGGTCTGGGTGTAGTACCTTCCCCCTCTCCTGAGACAGAGATCTGAACTTAGGGGAAGCAGCCTGGGGGGCTGTAAGGCCAGACTGCGTAGTAAGCGGTACCAATGCTGTCTGGGCCACTTTGGAGCAATGAGGATGGCCTTTGGTCTCTCCTCTGTTATTTTGATCAGAACCTTGGGAAGAAGAGGCAGAGGAGGGTATGCATATACAAAGAGGGAGCTCCAGGGGAAGGTGAAGGCATCCACCTTCCATGCTAGGAGGTGATACTCCCTGGTACAAACTTGTGCAGCTGGTGGCTGAGGTGTGAGACAAAGAGTTCACCTCTGGGGTCCCCCACTCCTGGGTTATTTGCAGAAAGATTTCTCTATGGAGCTGCCATTCGTGGGGGTCCAGTAAGTTTCTGCGTAGGTGGTCTGCCAGAGTGTTGTTGATCCTTGGTAAGTACTGGGCAATTAGGTGTAGCCCCATGGAGGTGGCTGTAATCCACAGACTCATGGCTAACTTGCACAGGGGGTAAGATTTGGTGCCCCCCTGCTTGTTGATGTACCACATTACTGTGGTGTTGTCTGTTTTTATAAGGAGGACCCCTGGCCTGAGATGGGGTTGGAAGGAAGATAGAGCATTTTGCACTACCATAATTTCTTTCTGGATGATGTGCAAGTGAAGTTGCTGGGCGTTCCAAAGGCCTTGGGTACACCTGCTTGCTAAGTGAGTGCCCCAAGCTATGTCTGAAGCGTCGGTGGAGATTGCCTGGTCAGATGCCATGTATCCCAGGGCTTGCAGGATCTTCATCGCAGTGAGGTGACTTCTGGAAGCCAGCTGGGTGAAGTAGAGAGGCAGGAAAGTCTGCTTTTCTGGGGATAGGAAGGCCATTAGGGTTGCGGTGTCTAGCACAGCTCCCAGGAAAACAATGTTTGCTTTGATTTTTTTCTCGTTGATGGTGAACCCTAGGGAAGTTAAGAGTTTTTTTGACAAAGAGAACATTTCTGGAGCAACTTTTCTTTGCTGTTCACCTGAATGAGGCAGTCATCCAGGTAAGGGTAAATCTGTATATTTCTTTGTCTGCAGAATGCTATGGCCAGGGCCAAGCATTTGGTGAATATTCTGGGAGCAGTAGATAAGCCAAAGGGCAGTGCAGAGAACTGAAAGTGCTGACTGCCTGCTCTGAAGTGCAGGAATTTTCTGCATGATTACCTGATGAGGATGTGGAGGTAGGCATCTTTTAGGTCTAGTGTCACCAGCCAGGCATTCTGTGTGAGCATAGGCAGAAGTTGCTGCAAGGTTAACAATTTGAATCTGGGGACCACCAAGGATGTCTTCAGTTTGGATAGATCCAGGATGGGGCAGCAAATGCCCTCTTTTCTGGTAACAAGGAATAGTCTGGAGTAAAAACCTTTTCCTGTTTGATCTGGAGGAACAAGATCTACTGCCCCCTGGGATATTAGGGTTTTTACCTGTTTTAATGCCTCTTCCCACTGGTTTGGGGGGAGGTATGGGTACCCTCCTGGAATTGGGAGTTCACTGAAGGAAAACCTGTATCCCTGAGAAATTATTTTTAATACCCATTGGTCCTTGGTGATAGAGAACAATTGTCCTTGAAGAGGGTGAGCCTTCCTTCTAGTTTTACATGAGTGAAAGGAGGGCAGAGGGGGGAGGTAGAGTCATTGCGAGTGCATACCATAGAAGCTTGGCTTAGAACTCCCTGCCTTAGAGGCAGAAGTGGCCCATTGTTTACTTCTTTGCTGGCCCTGGGATAGGGGCCTGGATGTCCTGTCCTTGTGGGGCTTACTTTGGCCCTGTCTGCTGGGTGCAGGGAAGGCCAAGTGCTTAGAAGGGAAGTTCTTGCTAAATCTGGGCAGTTGAACTTGAAAGAAATCTTTAACTGTTTGCATAGATTTTGCTTTGTCTTCCATCTTTTTAAGCACCTCTTCTGCTTTTTCCCAAAACAGGCATTCCTCATCAGGGGTGCATCAATAAGTTTAGACTTGACATGATCAGGGAGAGGTTGTTTCTTTAGCCATGCAGATCCTGTCGCTGCTGCCCTACTAGGGGCTTCTAGGGAGTCATATCCACATTGTAATGAGTGCTTGACCACTTGACCAGCAGAGTGTAGTAGTTCTGCCAGCTCCTTTGAGTTGGCACTGTCAGGAAAAATAGAAATCTTCTGTTTTAATTGTTTCAAAGTGTGTTGTTGATATTTTAACATATGGAACTGACAACTAAGTGCTCTGATAGCGAAGGTTGCAGAGGTGTACACTTTTTTATCCCATCTGTCCAGAGCTCTGGAGTCCTTGTCAGAAGGAAAAGGATTCTTGGCAGAACTAGTCTTAGCTCCTTTGGGTCTGCAGCAGGGTTCCTGTACAGGTATCTGTGACAATCCGGTACTCTGTAGTACCAGTCAGGTTTGGCTGGAGCAGGAGGCAGGGCATCAGGGGCTAAACTGGATTCAAGGAAAACAACATCTACCACTTCTAGAACAGGTGGGATGGCCACAGGTCTGTGCTGGGGCAGGTCCAGAAACTCTCTATGTCATTTCTTTGACTGTGGGTAGTCCTGATATTCCCACTGAAAATATTCCCTGAGGGAGTGAAGGGTTTCCCTGAAGGAGATGTCTCTACATGGGAGGCAGAGGAGATAGACTCCACTGCATCTGAATCCTCATAAAAAGTTAAAGGCTGTTGTTCCTCTTTAAAGGCAGAATAATCAGATTCCTCTGACTCTTGGTCTGTCAATTTCTGGAGAAGGAACCCTTTTCCTTTTTGGAATGGGGGCTTGAGTACTTCAGATAAGGGAGATGAGATCCTCTGCCATTTTAAGCATTTGAGCTTGGGGTGGGGGAGCAGTAGCCAGATGGTGGCTAGAAGCAGATTTCCCAGGAGTGGCCTGGCTTCGAGTCCTGAGAGAATCTGTTGGTCTCTGAGAAACAGTAGTTGGAAGAGAAGACGTCATTTTTTTGTCTAGAATCGGTAGTGCAATTGGCCTCCTCAGAAGCCGGTGCCTGTGTCGCGGCTCCGGACCCAATTGAGGCAGAGACAGCCAAAGGCTTGGAAGATGAAGTGGATTTCTGAGGCATATCCTGACTCCGAAAGGGTCTCGGCAGAGGTCTGCATAGAAAGCGAGTTGGACATCAGGGTATGCGAAAGTGCCTCACTGAATTCCGGTGAACTGATGACTTGCTTAGCGATAGTGTCATCAAAAGGCTTAGCCTTGTGTGGCCTGTCTCTATCTTTACATTTTTTCGGAATGTCGGCGGATTGTTGGCTGATGGACGCCATATCGGAATTCGAAGACAGAATATGAAAATAACTGCCTACAAAAAGAGCTCTACGGTGAATGGTTCTCATATTAAATAGCACATAGAAACAGCAACAAGGGACGTCGTGATCTGGGCCTAAACAAGTGATGCTTTAAGAATGAAAGTCTCGGTGTGGGATCTGCTCTCCACAGGCGAGACAATTAAGTTTTTCAGACATCGGTTAGAGCAAGAAAAAAGGGTCCCCAACGGGGTACTTAGCTTTAGACATTTTCTGCTGAAATTTGACTTCTGGTAGCGATGACCGGCATTCGTGTCAACTGCTTCTGCTACAGGCTCCACGGCAAGAAAGACTGATGTAATGGCGTCGACTGCCTTGCTTTATAATACTGATGACCTGACGTCAGACTACAGGCGGTGCACAAAAACACTGACTCTGGTATTCGGGCCGGCCGAGAGCTATCACAGCAGAGATATCACACAGGTGATGACTGCAACAGTGTAACACGAAGAACATCATATGTTTTGGGAGTGTAATGAGTTGACATACTTTAATAAATCCCTACAGAGTACTCTGTCAGAGATACTGGGAGAGCAAATGGGTGTAACTAGTGAAATTTTTTCAGCTGGGAATGCAGGATCTGAATTGCTAGACATAGAAAGACCTTGCTAAGCTTAATTCTGGTGGCTGTAAAAAAAGCAATTACTAGAAAATGGAAATCAAAGTCTAAAGTGACTTATTTGAAATACTGAATATTGTAACATAGATAAAATAACTGGAAGTGGGAACTTAGAAAAGGGCAGGAACAAATGACATTGAACAAATGGAAACTGTGGGAACGATACATGCAGAATAATGTTTTGGAGTAGGAGTGAAGGATAAGTTTAGGAAGGAATTGAGCAATTTATGTAATGTTGGACAATGCATGTCATGTATAATGTTTGTACCTGGGAATATATTAATATGGTTTGTTTTATTTTATATAACTGCATTTTTGTCTATGTATTAAGTGGTCATTCAATAAAGTTATTAAAAAATGAAAATAAATGTCCTTTAGTTGGATTTTAGCAAAGCTTTCAATATGGCATTGCACAACAAACTTACATTAAAGCTGCAGTTAACAAATAGCGATTAGTCCATACAGAAAGAAGTGAGCATTTAACTGGCTGGTAAATAGGAAAATAAAAGTGAATAACAATACTGGAACACCAAGTGTAATGAAGCTAGAAGTAAGTAAGGGAAGTACGGGTCAGTACTAGGACATAAGTTGTTTTCTTGAAATACCGGTAAACCAAAAGCACGAAATACAAATTCCCGAAGTACGGAGATTTTGAATTGGCGCTTTTGGTGTTGTGGTGTGTGAATGGTAAGATGTGAGTTTGGGTATGAATGTATGTGTATGTCTGTTGGTTAGGGCTTTAATGTCTGTCAGTGTGTGTTTTGACTGTGATGTGTGTGTGCAAGGGTGTGTATAATGTGTGGGAGTGAGTTGTTTGTGTGTGTCTGATTGTGCAATCTC
This sequence comes from Protopterus annectens, assembly GCF_019279795.1. NCBI lineage: Eukaryota > Metazoa > Chordata > Ceratodontiformes > Protopteridae > Protopterus > Protopterus annectens. Next base: position 468,184,111 of record NC_056742.1, read on the forward strand.
GGAGTTAGTATATATAAGTAGGAGGGTGTGGGGGGCTTGCCCTCCACATGGCGGGTGCAGGGGGGCTTGCCCCCCTGCTTATCTGTAGTGTGGGATATTATATTTGAGTTGGGGGGAAGTGGTGTGTATGTGTTTGTGTGTGCTGTATCTGCAGTGTAGTGTCGGGATTTTGAATTTCACGGTTTTAGGGTTTCGGTGTTTGGTGTCTTTGGTTATGTAATTTTAAAATGCTGAAATTCGGAATGTAAGTATTTCGAAATTACATAGTGAATCCATATATATATATATATATATATATATATATATATATATATATAGATAGATACATTACACACACACATGCACATATATATATATATATATATATATATATATATATATATATAATATGCAATGGTGTTACATGCATCAGTACATTACTATGCACCAGTGTCATACATCTCACATGAAACACTATACAGTACTATGTATTCATGCAGCGCATTTGAAATATGTCAGTACATTACATTGTGCATTGGTATTACATATCTCACATGAATCAGTAAACTGTACTAAGCAGTGGTGCTACACATCTCACATTATGTACAACACTGCACTGTGCAACTGATGCTATCACATGACTCAGTAGCACTATACTGCACACTTGTGTAGACACCATACTGTGCATTGGTGTGAAACATCTCACATGAATCATTACACTGTACTGTACATTGGTAGCGTATATCTGAGTGAAACAACATGCTGTAACATGCACAGGTAATACATGTCTGAAATAAGCCACCATACCAGGCTGTGCACTACTGTTCCACACAGGAAATAATTTTAGGAGTCTATAACGTGCACTGATGCATGCAACACAACTGCATATTAGTGTACTGATTTGTGAGAAATGGCTAACACTAGTGCACAGCACAGTGCACTGATAAATGTGAAATGTGTGATGATGGTGCATAACATTGTACTGATTCATGTTGAGATATGTAACACCACTGTACAGTACAGTGTAATGTTTCCTGTGAGATGTTGTACACCAGTACACAGTGCAGTGTACCGTGCACTATCTCATGTTTGCATGCACTTACTGTGTCCAGTCATGCGTAATATCTTATTTCACATATAAAAGACAGGTAAATAGCATCACACAGTGACATGGTATCGTGTACTGTTGCTGCATATCTAACATGATGCCCATGGCAGTGTACTTTACAATACACAGCTTAAAAAAGTGCACTGTGCTTTTCAATAGTTATGCACATTTGAAATGTGACAATGCACACACATTTGCACAAGTGCACTTCTTCAGAAATGTTTTACACTGTGCTGGCTACTAATGTACAATATGTGAAATAACTACACAGTTCTACTTGTGCTTTATCACTATATGTTCTTCTGAAATCAGCTTACAAACTATACAACCTACACTAACAATGGACTGTACTGAACATTAATGCTTCAGGTCTAAAACTGCATCTTGCAATGAACACTTGTATTCCACAAATGGTCCATGCTTTGAGTTGCACACTTCTGTTGGAAGGTCTGAATTCAGTGGCATAAAAATATTACCATATAACAACGCGTATCAAATAAAAACTAGCAGTACCACATATGATAGTTGAATCACAGCTACTGGGTACATTATGCCTCTCTTTCAAATGAAGCAAAATCCTGAAAGAAAAGACATTTTAAAAGTTAGTGCTTAGTGAAACAAATCAATCACAAAGCAAGAGATGACAGCACGGTAGCTGGCCTTTCTCAACAGCAGACTGTGATATACAACTATACAGACAGATAACACACATATACATGCATACACACATATATATGTTACATGTGTGTGTGTATATATATCTATATATATATATATATATATATATATATATATATATATGTGTGTGTGTGTGTGTGTGTTTAACTTAACAGTCACTACTACTATGAAGATATTGGTGGTTGAAGTTTTGTTTATTTAAAACAATTGGAAACACCATGTATTCCATGATTACTATGTATGCAATTTGCATTCTCTTGCCAGAAACAAAATGTGGCTTTGATAAAATGTTACATCTGTGCGGCATTAGATTCAAGTAAAACAGATGTAACCTAATTACATTTTCATTTAAATTGCTAAATAGCTACTTAAGTAAGAAGCTAAAATAACATACAAACAACAGTTACTAGGATAACAAGTGTAGCTGGAATAAAATGAAACGCGATCAAAGCTACAGAGTTCACTCTCTGAGCTGTTCTTTGAAAACAGATATACCAACATTACTGCCTGGCACAGACATAGTAATTTCATGTCTCTGTACATGTGCCAGAGAGTATATCTGTGTTTAGCAAAAGGCATTCACCAAGAAGTCTTGGGTACGTTGGAAAAAAAGTCTGTGTTTTTTAAACCATTAGAAACAGTGGGTCAGCAGCTGTGCACTAGATTTGAATGGCTGGAACATGCATGTGGTCAGACAAAAAAAAAAAAAAAAAAACATATTTAACTACAATCTCCGGAAGAGTATTTTGAAACTAGCCACACTTGCAACTAACAGCTGGAAGTTGCATGATTTTATATTGCACTCTTTTCTTACAATTTCTGGTTAGGAAAGAAATGGCTAACTATCAGCAATGTCCCACCCAGCAAGTTAAATGCTGTGATAGTAAATTTATCATTTCTCCGTTTAAAAAAAATGTTGGTGCCCTTAAGAAGCTTCAGACTGGCAAAATGCATTTATATAAAACGCTGTGCAGACATTTTCAACCACACAAATATTCAAGTAAAAAATAAACTACATTTCACTGAAAAGGAAACGCAAGCAGTCAAAACGAATCAGTATCTTATTCTATGGAAACTGTGACTCATGCACTGATGAAAATATATATATAGTAGCACTGAACTGTGAAAACACATGACAAATTACATTCATGCATAGTAAAACCTAGTATGACATATGCTGTGTACCACCCATCTGTTTGCTTGCCAGAGTACATGACTGACTCGCATGGACCTTTTTCAGACTTAGCCCAAGAGTACAGCTAGTTAAGTTAACTTGCTCAGAGTCACATGGTAGTCAAATCAAGATTTGACAGGAACTAAAATTTGAACTACAGACAGCACTAGCATCCAACAGAAGTTCTGCAGCACAGGTGCTCATACTGCTGATGACCTCACCTAGGAGCACATGTCATCATCATTTTACTCTTGTTCCTTAAAATAACTGCAGAACATCGTATTCTGCAACAGCCCTTTCTCTCCATATGTAAGTCCTAGGCAATTCAGCTCACACTTAAGCTTCTCTCTTCCACAAGAACCTGGAGCATCCTTGGTTGCCTGGTAACTTCGTCATGTCATGATTTCTGATTCTATGAAGTTGCCATGTGTACACTACTGTCAACTCATACATCCTATTTTGTTTTCTGTTCTCTGACAGGTGCAGATGACTGCTCTTCTTTACATCCAGTTATTTGATAAGCAGAAGCGAAGGCAAAATGCAAGCTACGTGCCCAGCAGCCAACCTTCCACATCTCTACCATGGATCATGGAATTAAAGTGCAATGCAGTCATCTCAGGTTCAGTATCTGTCACTGCTTCTTGATGAGTGCAACAGTCAGACGAATGAATGGGCACAGCCTACAATGCACGTCTGGTGAATGGCACTGTCTCCTCTTTACCACCACAAGCAGGTGAGTCACTGCACGTCTTACATGTTCAGTGCCTGGTACAGCCCCCTGTTTACCACCATGGGTCCATGGGTAGGTGAATGGGTGTATACTACCCACAATTCATTTTTAATGACTGGTACAGCCTCCTGTTTACCACCATGGGTCCATGGGTAGATGAATGGCTGTATACTACCTACAATTCATGTTTAGTGACTAGTACAGCCGTGTGTGTGTGTGTGTGTGTGTGTGTGTGTGTGTGTGTGTGTGTGTGTGTGTGTGTGTGTAACTATATATGTGTATATATATATATATATATATATATATATATGGGTCTACTTTCATAGACCGAACGTACGAATCGCCGACACACATGTTCCCGACCCCAAACAACCGAAAACACACCACACCAACAACTCAACATACCGAACACCACAACACCGACACAAAAACCGCCAACTACACATTGCACACAACAACATATCCACTAACCTTAACCTAAACCCTAACCCTAACGTCCGACACTACCGCACACTTACCCAACCTGCACCCTAACCCTAACTCACTTAACACACCTCTAAACCTCAACACCGTCACTATCGCACACTCACCCTACCTGCACCCTAACCCTAACTCACTTAACCCACCCCTAAACCTCAACACCGTCACTACTGCACACTTACCCTACCTGCACCCTAACCCTAACTCACTTAACCCACCCTAAAACATTCAGCCCGTCACTATCGCACACTCACTCCACCCGCATTCTAACCCTGACACACTTAACACTACCCTACACTGCTCTACGTCACTTCCACACACTTACCTCACCGGAACCCTGCCGTTGTCGGTCTCTCAGACGTCGGGATATCGCGTTTTCGGTAACCTACCTGTTCGGTCATTCCGTCTCGGTCTTCCGGGTGTCGGTGACGTGGCGCTTCAGTCTATGAAAGTAGACCCATATATATATATATATATATATATATAGATAGATATATATATTTACACACAAACACACACACACACACATATATGCATATGCAAATATATATATATATATATATATATATATATATATATATATATATATATATATATATATATATATATATAAATATATATATATATATATATATATATGTTACAGTGACTGCATACTACCTACAATTCATGTTTAATGACTGGTACAGCTCCCTGTTTACCACCATTGGTCCATAGGTAGGTGAATGGCTTTATACTACCTACAATTCACATTTACTGACTGATACAGCTCCATGTTCACCACCACAGCTGGAAGACTTACTTTGCAATGCTCCACTATATGTGCACTAACTGCAAGAGCCCTATGGGCATCTGAATGACAGTACACTATTTCATTACATGTTCAGCACCTACAACAGTTCAAATTTACTATGACCAGCAGTACATAACTTGTGCAAAGTTTGTAACAACATTCAGAAATTAGAACAGTCAAAAATCACAATCACTGGTCAAAATAATGTGAATGACTTTTAGAATCATTCAGTGACTGACATACCCCAGTATTTATCACCTTGGATGGTTGAACAACTGCACACAACTTGCAATACCATTTAGTGCCTGGCAAATACTACTGCTCATCTCCAGATTTGATCAAATCACTGTACATGGCTTACAGTAACCTTTTCTGACTATCACAGCCTACCTGATGATACTGGAGAACAATGGATCATCTAAGATTTTCAAAAAAGATACCCCAGCAGTGTGATACTGCCATGTTACTCTGACAGCCTTGGGTGATACTGCCATGTTACTCTGACAGCCTTGAGTGATACTGCCATGTTACTCTGACAGCCTTGGGTGATACTGCCATGTTACTCTGACAGCCTTGGGTGATACTGCCATGTTACTCTGACAGCCTTGGGTGATACTGCCATGTTACTCTGAAAACCTTGGGTGATACTGCCATGTTACTCTGATAGCATTGGGTGATACTTCCATATTACTCTGATAGCCTTGGAAAAATGATTAGTGGTTATCTAGTAACAGGTAACAAGCAGGGAATCTGAGGAAAAACTGTGCCATGTCAACTAAATTTTTGTAAGAGGGGCTGGCACTCTCATCACCCCCACACCCTCTCAATTGAAAGCAAAAAAAAAGAAAGAAAGAATAGTAAGTGTGTTTGTGTGTGTATGGGGGGGGGGGCTTTACAAACAAAGTGCAGTTGTGTAAAATCTTACCACAATGGTAGATATCTTTCCCTCCACTGTTGCAGTATTCATAACATTAGGGATCCCCTGCCAAAGGCAGCCCAATGTCCAGCCAGTATATCAAAGCCTTTAGGTTGCTTTAAGGTATGGCATACATAACATGTATGCTCCACTTGTATGGTAGGGCATAAAGGTGATGTCCAGACATACCATCCTCAGAAATGACAGCCCCAGCAGGAATGTCAGTGCAAGGAAAAGAAAAAGGTAACCAGTACATCCAGAAGGTAAATGGACGAGGGGGAGGAGGTAGGAGTGAATACTGCAACAGTGAACAGAATGACATCTACCTTTATTAAGACTTTACACAATGTACTATGTCCATCTATTTCACTGTTGCAGTATTCATAACATTAGGGAGAGTGCCAAAGCTCAGAAAGAAACTTGGGAGGAGGAAGGACCAACAGAGCCCTCTAGGAAGCCATGAAGGATGGGTCTAGCAAAACCAGCTCTAGCTCTGGAGAATCCATCAAACTTGTAGTGTTTGGTAAATGTAAGTTCAGAAGTCCAAGTAGCTGCCTCAAGAATAGAGTTAGTATCCAAACCTTTGAAAAAAGCACCAGAAGAAGCCACAGGCCTAGTAGACTGAGCGTTAAAAGAATAAAGAAGGCTCTTACCATGAAAGGAATAATAAAAAGAAAAATACCTTTTGAGATCCAAGAAAAAATACGTTGCTTTGGATACAGCTAATCCTAAGGACCTAAGATGAAAGGAAAATGAGCTGATCAGATTTTCTAATAGTCTTAGTCTTATCCAAATAAAATCTGAGTTGTCTATGCACATCCAAAGTGTGCAGCACCTTCTCACTGGCAGATTGTGGAGAAGGGAAAAAAGTGGGCAAATGAATAGACTGATTAAGAGACCACTCACTCACCACTTGGGCATAAAAGGAGGATTAGTGAGCAAAGACGCTTTGTCCTTATGAAACACCAAAAAAAGAAGGACAAGCCATAATGGCTTGAAGCTCAGACACCAGTCTGGAAGAAGTAAGGGCTAACAAAAGGACAGTCTTCTGGGAGCAACGTTGCAAAGAAGCTGAAGCTACAGGCTCAAAAGGAGCCTGAGCCAAGTTTTCCAAAACAAATTAAGATCCCAGGGAGGAGAAACAGGTTTCCTGAGAGGCCTAATATGAAGGGCACCTTTTAGGAATTGTTTCGCCTAAAATTTAGAAGCAAAAGGAGGAGACAAAGCCAGACAAGCAGAGACAGCTAATGAGTGGGCCTTAACAGAAGAATAAGCCAACCCAGCATTCAACAATTCACACAGATAAGAGAGAACCAAAGAAACATCCACAGAAAGTGGATCCAGGTTATGCGAAAGACACCAAACCAAAAACCTCTTCCACTTGGACAAGTAGGCTTTCCTAGTATTGGATTTCCTGGATTCCTGCAGGACCTTAAGCACATCCTTATAAAAGGTGTCTATGAGGAATCAAAATCCTATCACCCATAGTGTCAGTTTATGAGTGAACAGGTGGGGATGGATGAGAGACCCTTGTCTTGTGCGAGTAGATTCACCCTGTGAGATAATTTGGGATGAGTGCCCTTGGCTAAATGCGGGGGGGGGGGGGGGGACCAATACTGCCTTGGCCAAAACGAAGTCACCAACAAGATTTTGGGAGCATCTTGTTGAGTTATGAACAGGACTTTTGGAAAGAGGGGAAGGGGAGGGAAAGCATAAAGAAACATCCCCTTCCAAGAAAAAGAAAGGGTATCCACGTTTCACACCAGAGGACCTGGAACTCTGGCACAAAATAGAGGAATTTGTCTGTTCAGAGGGAGGCAAAGAGTTCTATTTGAGGAGTACCCCACTGGTAGAAAATGTCCAGAAACACATCACTGTGAAGCATCCACAAGTAGGCTTGAGTTAAGGACCTGCTCAGAGTGTCTGCCACAATGTTTTGACCTAAGGGAATGTCAACTGCCTGAAGTGTCACTTGATACTGGACTGCACGACTCCACACTAGGAGTGACAACTGGCAAAGACGATAAGATCTTGCCCCCCCCATTACATATCACATCACTGCGGTACTGTCTGTAAATACCTTGACAGGTTCAAAAGGAGAAGAGAGGATGAAAAGCCTGAAGCGCCAGCAGTAGAGCTCTCATCTCTTTGACATTGCTGTGCTCTTTCTGTTGAAGAGGCGACCACCCCCTGTACTTTTAGGGAGCCAAAAGCTGCTTCCCATTCCACATCTGAAATATCTGTGAACAACTCCTGAGAGGGACGAGGAGGGTGAAAGGGGTGCCCTGGATTCACAGACAACTGCTGGTTCCACCAGTGAAGTTCCTTTTTGAGACAGGGCAGAACAGGAACTACAAATTCTAGGGGACGCACATGTTGAACCCAAACCGACTTCAGAAACCACTGAAACTTTCTCATGTGGAGTTTGGCCAGAGGGAGCATAGGGATGGTGGATGCCATGAATCCCAGAGCTCTCACAAACTTCCTGGTTGTAATAGAGGCCAAAGGAAGAAGAGTTTGAAATAAAGAAAGAAATGAGTATCAAGGCCTTGTGAGGAGGCAGGGATACCAGCACAGGCACCGTCTGGATCCTGCAACCCAGAATAACATGATCTTGAAAAGGAGCCAATGAAGACTTTTTGACGTTTATTGTGAACCACAGGCTTTGCAGAAGGGAAATGGCAAAATTAAGGTTTTGCAAGAGGATCTTTGAAGAAGATACCTGAAACAGGAGGACGCCCAAGTAAGGAAATACTTGGATCCTCTGAATCATGTAAAAAGCACTCACAGGAGTGAGGCATTTGGTGAATACCCTTGGGGCAGTAGAAAGGCCAAAGCAAAGCAGAGAACTTAAAATGCCAGGAAGCAACAGTGAAATGTAAAAATGTCCTGAAAAGGGGATGGATCAGGATATGGAGATAAGCATCCTTGAAATCCAGAGACACCATGCAAGCTTGAGGAAGCAGAAGAGGAAACAAAGTGTTTAGATCAGAGAGGTCTAGAACTGGTCTCCAAGTACCACCACCTCTTCCTTTGGTACACAGGCACCTCTTGAATAGTACCCTAAGTCAAAAGGTTCCAAAGCACCTCTGCACAGAAAGAGAGTTGTTCCTGAGGGGGGCTGAGGAACACCCATAAAGGGAGGAAGAGATTTCCAAACCATGAAATACCCCTGGCAAATAATGGAACGGACTCAGGAATCCTGAGTAATCTGTAGCCAAACAGGGGGAGAGACACAGAGGAAAAGAGAAAGAGCAAAGTGGCTGGGAAGAATAGGACAGTCAGACAGCATCTGGTTTATCTGGACAAGGAGACTTCTGAGGCACTGAAGTCTAAGTAGCCTTAGTAGGAGGAGCCCGCTTGCCACCTTTTTATCCTTAGGAGGAGGGCGAGATTGCCTGTGAACAAAGGCTGGCTTATTGGTGTAGTTTGCTGAAATTTAGGCACAGGTGAAACAAACCCATGTTTAAGTTCCTGTAAAACCCTGCCCTTATCCTGAAGGGACTTAAATATAGCAGCTTCACCAAACAAGTGTTTATTATCAAGAAGGGCATCCATCAGCTTAACTTTAATATCATCAGTCAAAGGTTGAAGATGAAGCAAAGAATACCTCCTCATCACTGACCCAAAAGCAGCAGCTCTAGAGGAAGCATCTGCTGCATCATAACTACATTAGATAGAAAGAGGAGCCACCTGGGAGGAAGTCCATACCACAGAAAGAGCAAACATTTTACCCTCAGAGTATCAAAGATCAGAAATAACCTGACAAGCCTGGGAGAGGACAGCCAACAAATACCTGGACATAAGGGTCTGATACTTAACAGCCCTAAAAGTCAAAGTAGCAAAGGTGTAAATCTTCTTGCCTAGCCTTCCCATGGTCCTGCTATCCTTATCAGAGGGGAGTAACTTGGGAGAAGGGAGCAATTGAGAGGGCTTGTCAGTAGCTACAGACACCACTGAGGGGTCATGCAGAAGGACACTTGTACAAACATTTACAGTCCTCAGGTACCCTATAGAATCTATCAGGTTTCTTGGGAGCTGAGAGCTAAGAGTCTGGAGCTAAAGAAGCATTACAAAATGTATCCAACAAGGCAGCCAAAACAGGAGGTACAGCAGAAGTTTTAGGACATTCCATCTGCAACAACTCATAGTATCTTTTATGTACCTCAGAATAGTACAGTTTTGTACCTACCATAAATGTAGATGTTCGAGTGCTTATACAGCTGCAGTCATAACAGATGGGTTTTCCTGCCGTCAGGCGGGTCCTCGGTCGGCCGAATTCCAAAGTCTAGGTCTGGCGTCGGATGTCGTCGCTTCTTCCCTGACGTCAGTGCGACAGGGGTATAAAAGAACCAGCCGACGCCATTTTCTTCAGTTTTTCTTGCCCCAGATGTCAGGTGCCCCCAGAAGGAAGGCAATACATAAATTTATGTAATAATGCAATGCAATATAATCAAAAAACAGTAGTTGCAAGCAAATACACCATAAAAGAATACCCCAATCAGGTTGGATGAGGAGGTGTTAGCCATTAGGCCTGTCCCAAGAGGGGAAGGAGGGAGGGAAACTTGGACTGCAGCTGTATAAGTACTCGAACATCTACATTTATGGTAGGTACAAAACTGTACTATGTTCATCGTGCATACAGCTGCAGTCATAACAGATGGGTAGAATCCCAAAGCTAAAAAAAGGGTGGTAGGCACTAGGTGGAACTAGGAGGAGCCAGGATGCCCTGCAAGACTGCAGTGGCAAAGCCTGCTCTAGATTTGGAGTATAATGGTAGGTGATAGTGCTTGGAGAGGGTATGTACAGAACTCCAAGTGGCAGCTTCCAAAATGTCTTTGGTAGGTACCCCCCTGAGGAACGCTGCAGAGGTAGCTGTGGCCCTTGTGGAGTGAGATCTGATGCCTGCAGGTACAGTTTTACCATGAAAAGAGTAACAAAAGCGTATGCAGTGGGCTATCCATTCTGAGATTGTCTGTTTGGAAATGGGCTTCCCTTGAGCTCCTGTAGCATAGGACACAAAGAGTTGCTCTGATTTTCTGAAAGGCTTTGTTCTGTCCAAATAATAACATAGCTGTCTGTGAATGTCCAAGGAATGTAGTAGTCTCTCCCCTTTGTTTTGAGGATTAGGGTAAAAGGTAGGTAAGTGGATAGCCTGATTCAAGGCTACCCTGGATACTACCTTTGGCATAAAGGAAGGATTGGTACGTAAGGAAACTCTGTCCTGATGGAAAATGATGAAAGGCTGCACAGCCATGAGGGCTTGTAGTTCCGAAACCCTGCGAGCTGAGGTGATAGCCAACAGGAAGGCTGTTTTCCAGGACAAATATTGCAGTTCTGTTGAAGCAGCTGGCTCAAAAGGAGGTAAGGTCAGTTTTTCTAGAATGAAACTGAGGTCCCAAGCAGGTACTGGTTGTTTCCTTGGGGGTTTTATATTCTTAGCCCCTCTGAGGAACTGTCTTAAGAGGGGGTGAGAGAATAAAGGAGGATCAGTGTTGTATTCTGCAGAAATGGCTGAGGCATGGATTTTGATGGAGGAGAATGAAAGTCCACTGCTTAGCATCTCAGCTAGGTACTGTAATATTTGAGGTAAATTCAGTATTCCAGGATTCTGACCCTTTTTCTCATTCCAGGCACAAAACCGTTTCCAATTTGCGGAGTAGGCTTTTCTAGTAGAAGGTCTTCTGGCCTCCAAAATCACATCCTGCACCTCCTTGGAGAGTAGGGTCTGTTGTGATTTTAAGGAATCTTCCATGTGGCTAGATTGCGTGTTTTCAGCTGACTGTGAAGAGTTTTGAAGTTGTGCTGAGTCAGTAGAAGAAGCATTAGAGGCAGGATCCATGGTGGGGAATGCGTCAGGCTCCTCAGGAGTGGGTACCAGTGTTGTCTTGGCCAGTCTGGAGCAATGAGAATCATCTTTGTTCTGTCTGCTCTGGTTTTTAATAGAACTTTGGGCAGCAGAGGAAGAGGTGGAAAGGCATAAACTGTCATTGTTGTCCAACTGAAAGAGAGTGCGTCCACTTTCCAGGCCTGTGGATGAAAGGTCCTTGAGCAGAATTTTGCCAATTGGTGATTTCTGTGGGAGGCAAAGAGATCTATGTCTGGCCTTCCCCATGCTTGAATTATCTTTGTAAAAACTTGAGGATGCAACTTCCATTCGTGTGGATCTGTCATATTTCTGCTTAGGTTGTCTGCCAGCATGTTTTCCTTGTCTGGCAGGTATTGTGCTTGAAGTTCGATTTGTAATTCCAGAGCCATGTTCCAAAGAGACATGGCTAGCCTGCATAGGGGGTATGAATGGGTTCCTCCCTGTTTGTTTATGTACCACATTATTGTGGTGTTGTCTGTCCTTATCAATAGCTGGCCTGGATGCAGTAGATCTTTGAAAGCTATAATAGCATTTATTACTGCTAGCATTTCCTTTTGATTGATGTGTAGGTGCTTTTCTTTCTGGGACCATTTGCCCTGAATGCACCGATCTGTCATGTGCAACCCCAGGCGTAGTTCGAGGCGTCTGTTGTGATGACCTGATTTTCTTGAGGCTTGCAGAATGGGAGACCTGTGTTTCTTTGGCATGCTTGAGCCCACCACAGGAATTCCTTTTGAAGACATGGAATTAGTGGTATTATTGTTTCCAAACTGTGGCTGTGCTGAGACCATAGGTTTTTTAGGTACCATTGAAGTTTCCTCATATGCAGCTTTACACATGGGATTAGTAGGATGCAAGATGCCATGAATCCCAGAGCCTGCAGGATTTTCCTTGCAGTCAGCCTGGTGAAAGTTGCCAGTTTTCTGAAGTATTGAGTTAGTTGCCCTTGTTTCTCTGGCGTGAGGTAGGCCATCTGGGTGTTTGTATTCAAGCTGGCACCCAGGACAATTATTGTTTGAGAGGGTATTAGCCTTGATTTCTTTTTGTTGAATGTGTATCCCAGAGAATTCAACAACATTATTACAAACGCCAGATGTTTCAGAAGTATGTGCTTGCTGTCCGCTTGGATCAGGCAGTCATCCAAATATGGGTATATTTGTATCCCTTGAAGTCTGCAGTAGGCAATTACTGATGCCAGGCATTTCGTGAACACTCTGGGCGCAGTAGATAAGCCAAAGGGCAATGCAGAGAATTGATAATGTGTTGAACCTGCAAGAAATCTGAGGTATCTTCTGCAATCTTGTCTGATTGGGACATGCAGGTATGCCTCCTTGAGGTCCAATGTTACCAGCCAAGACTCCTTGCCCAGCATGGGAAGAAGCTGCTGTAATGTGAGCATCTTGAATTTTGGCACGAGTAAAAATGTGTTTAGGATGGATAGGTCCAAAATAGGTCTCCAATCTTTGCCCTTCCTTGGTACCAGGAATAGTCTGGAATAAAAACCTTGACCCTGTTCTTGTGCAGGTACCTCTTGAATAGCTTTTATGTCCATGAGATCTGAAATTTGTTTTTGTGCCTCTGCCCTTTGATTGTGTGGCAGGTTTGCCATGCCTCTCATTTTTGGAAGGGTGTGAAAGTGGAATCTGTAGCCTCCGTCTATAATGTCCAGGATCCATTTGTCTTTTGTGACAATATGCCAATTTTTCGAAAATAATGCCAGTTTTCCGCCTAAAGGTGCTGCCATTTGAGCCTTGCTTGGCATACAAAGGGGAAAGTCATTGGTTCTGATTTCTGAATGGCTGTGAACTATCCTCACCACCTCTTTGTGTAGGTGCTTGCCATTGTCTGCCTCTAAACGATCCTTGAGATTGCCCTCTACCCCTCGGGTGCCTGTATCTACCTCTTTGGGGTCTGTCCGTGGCTGGAAAGGACCAATTTTTTTGAAGGCCAATTTCTACTGAAACGTGGAGGTTGTACCTGTAGGAAATCTTTCACTGTTTGCATTGATTTTGCCTTTTTCTCCATTTTCATTAATACCTCCTCAGCTTTAACACCAAACAATACATCTTTTTGCAGAGGTGCATCTAGTAATTTAGCTTTGACATGATCTGGTAAGGTTTGCTCTTTGAGCCAAGCATGTCCACGTATGACTGATCCTGTAACAGCAGCTCTACGAGGCCTCTAAAGCATCAAAACCACATTGTAAGGTATGTTTACCCACTTGTTCTGCACTATGTAACAAATCATGCAACTCCTTCAAGTCTGGTTGTTCAGGTTGTGACATTTTGCTTTTCAACTGTGAAACTGTTGTTACTTTAACATATGGAACTGACAGTTTAATGCCCTCATGGTTAAGGTGGCCGAGGTGTATACCTTTTTCCCCCCACCTTTCTAAAGCTCTGGAATCTCTCTCTGAAGATAATGGATTTTTAGCAGTGGAGGCCTTAATTCCCTTGGGACCCTGTGAAATAGTTTCTGGGTCAGCCGCATGGCTTTTGTATAGGAATTGGTGTGAATCAGGAACCCGTTAATACCTGTCAGGCTTGACTGGAGCTGGAGGTAAAGAATCTGGGTTAAGGCAGGCCTCCGAATACACATCATCTAGTATGTCTAAGACAGGAGGTATAGCCAGAGGCCTGTGCTGAGGGGACAAGAGGAAATCCCTAAGCCTTTTCTTGGAGTCTGAGTACTCTTGGCCTTCCCAGTGGAAATGTTCCCTCAAGGTATGTAAGGTTTCCCCAAAAGAGTAATCCTCAGTGGGGGAGACAGAGGGAATGGACTCCTCTGCATCAGAATCTTCAAAAGGAGAGTATGAATGTTCCTGGTCTTCAGAATGTTCTGAAATAATGGAGGCCTGGTCCGAGGAAGGGGATTCTTCCTCCACTCTGGGTCCTTTGTCCGGGGGGGTTGAGAACCCCTGATAAGAGTAATCAAATCCTCAGCCATTTTGAGCATCTGCTTTTTAGGCATGGGGCCTTGAGAAGGGCCCTGTGGAGCTTGTCTTTTAGTATGCATGGCTGCTTTAGACTTAAGTGAAAGCCTTGATGGAAAAAGAAGAGGAAGGCCTGAAGACACCTTGAGAGGTGGCAGGCCTGTCTAAACACCGCCAAGAGTGGCTTCGGTATCTGTAGTCTGGGTGTGGGCCGAAGAGCCTGCGACCTCGGGCACAGAAGACACAGTGAATGAAGTGTCATCAGTAGTCAGGGGCTGCATAGGCACCTCGCTGAGAACCGGACCACCTGTAGTCGGCTTTGGCGTGGTGTCGGTAGAAGTCGCAGACCTCGTATGTCGATCCTTATCTTTGCATCTTTTAGTCAAAACTGGAGTCGGAATATCCGACGACATAATGTAATTAAACTTTTTGCCAAAATAGTGTTGGGCGAACTCCGCCCGACGCTTAATAGTGCGTCTGTTGAATGTAGCACAAAAACGACAGGCCGAGGCGTCGTGGTCTGGGCCTAAGCAAGGAATGCAGAGGGAATGAAAATCCTTATGCGGTATTTACTTCCCACATGAAATGCAATTATTAACTTTGTCTGACATCGGTCTGAGGCAAGAAAAGTTTCCCCAATGGGGTACTTAGCTTTCAAGAAGACTTCGGTTGAAAAATATTCATAATCTCAGGAGCTGGTCGACCGGCACTTGCGAACTGCTTCTGCTTCGGGCACTGCGCGGCAAGAAATACTGAAGAAAATGGCGTCGGCTGGTTCTTTTATACCCCTGTCACACTGACGTCAGGGAAGAAGCGACGACATCCGACGCCGGACCTAAACTTTGGAATTCGGCCGACCGAGGACCCGCCTGACGGCAGGAAAACCCATCTGTTATGACTGCAGCTGTATGCACGATGAACATCCTGAGCACAATCCCATTTAAAGAACTCTGTCATCCTGGAGATCATGTCCTCAAAAGAAATCTCTTCAAAGGGAGTATCAGAGTATCAGGATTGGTAGATTCCTCTTACTCTGATCCATAGTCCAAAGGAGCAGGAATCTGAGAAGTATAAGCAAGGGATTCCTCATCCAAATCTAGCTCATCCTCAAAGGAATCCTGTTCCCTGGGTCTTTTTAGTGGACCAAGGAGGGCTGAAACAAAAACTTCCTGAGGAGGTTTCAATGCCATTAAAGTGCTAAACAAACCCTGAATGAAGGACTGCCATTCACTTTGCAGATCCTTAGGAGCAGGAGTCATAAAGTTTACTCTTTTGCTTTTTATTCAATGGGATGTCCACTTTATAAAATATGGAAGGCTCTAACCCAGGATGGCATTCAATGATGGCAGTAGGAACTTCTTTTCTGACTAAGATTTGAGGAACACCCCTTGGCCTCTTGTTGAAAATAAGCCATGGCTCCTCTAACTTTCCAAAAAGGATGTCTCCTTGGACATGCTTAACGTCAGATCCCAGCTGACCACCAACCTTGTCACAGCAGAGGAATCCAACGATAAAGCTGGGTGAGCATCTGGGCATTCACTCACCTTGGGAGAGAAGTCCAATGGAGGCTGAACATCAAATGATTCAGGCCTAGGTTTCTTCGCCTTCTTCTTCACTAACGCCTGTCCCTCAGATTGGGAAGTACCCTCTATCATGTCTTTCGCAAGAAACTTAAAACTTTGATTTTCAAGACAGAGCACCAAAGAAGCGAGTCTACTATGAAGGGTTTTAGGTACAAAGGCCTGACAGATGGAACAGGATGTATGGCCGTAAGAGGCACCTAGGAAAAAAAGACACTCGTCATGGTGGTCTTTATTGGGAATCTGTCTCTCACACAGGAACTTACTCTTCTTGGAAGACATGAAACCCTACAAGCAACAACAAAAAAGATGAGTAAAAAAAAGATCCCTAGTGGGGCACTTATCTGCAATGGCTTGGTGAATAGGCTAGGTAATGAACTCTGTTTTACATGAATGGGATGCATATTCCGTAGGGCAGGGTTCCTTTGGGACACTTATCTGTCTCTCTAGTATGTTCTGTTTATGTCACAAGCAAAGTTCAGATCCCTGGATCTAGTGTTTCTGGTACTATTTACTTTATGCATGTCAAAGGCCAAACACTATCTACATTTATTTATTTTATTTTATTTATTTAACATTTGTTAACCAGGAAAGTCCGACTTGGAACGAAGACAATTTTCAGTGGAGGCCCGGGGAGAAAGGCTCCACATGCATGTCTTTGTAACGTGGGAGGAAACCGGAGCACCCGGAGGAAACCCACACGAACGCAGGGAGGACATGCAGACTCCACACAGAAGGCACCCAGCCGAGAATCGAACCAGAGAACCTCTTGCTGTGAGGCGACAACGCTACCACTGCACCACTGCTCCATCCATATGTTCACAGATACCTTCCTACTGGGTCTTGATGGAGTAATTAACTTGGGTTGACAGTTTCCCAAAGGACATTATAGTGCATTTTTTGGCATTAAGTTTCAGGCCATGGCATTGGCACCAGTCATTTGTCTATGTTAAATTCTCTTGCAAGAAGTTGGTGTCTTGGGGGAATCTATAATAGTTCCCAATATACAGTACCCACGAACATGGTGAACCAGAGGCCTTAAATGTTAGCCTTAACTTCTGAGAAACAGATGATACACAGCAGCGAGCCCACCTCTTGATGGAGGTGGTCTCACCGATCTTGTCTTCCTTGGTCCTGTCTGTGAGCCAGCCAGCAATCTAGTGAGTTATGTAGGGATTTATGCCTAGCTCATACTGCTTGTCAACAATGCTTGAGTGGAGTACTGTACCGAATGCCTTGGCTAGATCAAGATACACTATATGCACTGTTTTACCCTCGTCCGTTGTCTAGGTGACCCTCTCAAAGAAGTCTACCAGTTTAAGTAGGCATGTTCCCTTAATAAAACAAATTGGGATGGGTCCAGTGTCTGTAGGTTGCCGATGTCCTTGTTTATCATTTCCTTGATAACTAGTTCCATGGCTTTGCCTATTAGACTTGTTAGAGTGAAGGGTCTGTAGTTCCTGGATTGGTTGATGGTCCACCTTTGTGGAAGGAAATGACTGTTGCAACCCTCCATTCAGTTGGAACATAGCCTGTTTCAAGGTTGCAAATGAAGAGTGCCTCAAGTGGTCCTGATAGGTTGTGTTTTAGACAGCTCAGGAAGCAACAATGCCCATGCACCCACAGTTCCATACTTGAGCCAAACTGCAATTACATTCTGCAGAATTTCAACAGGTACTATTTTCCCCCTTTCCCCTAAAGCAGAACAACCTGGGATTGGTTACATTAAGCTTGGTGTACAGGGGCCCTGCATCTTGAACAGTAAACAGATGGTGGGTTTTGTCCTTTGCTTCCCAGCTTATAGCCATATTAAGATGTTTGTATGCTGTGCTTAATTAGAATATACAATAAACATGGCCCGTCCATTACAATGCACAAGATATTAGAAATCAGACATTACTTAGAAAACTAATAATCAAAGACACTAGGCAAAAGTTTCTCAGTCTCATCAGTTGGCTCTTATTTGGCAGGCTGCAGGTATCACTGGAAAACAACGCACAGTTCAGGTTGCAGGGAAAAATGGCTGTTACTAAATGCAGTTACAAATCACTGGGAAATGGTAAATGTTAAATGTGGTGGTTTTCACTTGGCTGGGGAGTTTTTCAATATGCATTTTATAACCTTAGTATATGACTAAAATGTGTGAAACATATTTATAGCCTGCTTGTTTGTTTTTTTGTTTCCTTTTTTTAATACCAAAGTTCATATTTTATTTTGAGGGGCTGTAAAAACTATTATAATGTAAATATGAAAAGCAACAGCTATTGCACTAAAGACATGGCCTTAAGAAATAGCCGTATTTAAACTTTAGGTTCAGTTAAAGAAAATGGTCAATACAGTGATACAGTCACCAAATTAAGCATAGGATCATAAGACATAGACAAGACGATTTTGCATATTTATCTTTGACCCCTGTTTCTCAAAAAGCAGCATTATTCACTGCAAAACTCCATTCCCAATGCTGATTTCACAGTCGCAGTGCCTAATTAACTTTTGGCATTTGTGTCAAAACACTGACTCCAATGTCTGAAAAATGACACCTGTTACACTCATGACATAGGTTGACAAGATGGCTATCAAAACTGTCAGAGGTAGCAGCTAGAAACAGACATTTGTCAGATCAAATATAGGCTTATAATTCTGACACCTGTCCATCATTTTGGCCCATATTTGAAACGGATTCACATTACAGCCCACCTCAATGACTAGAGCAGTGTTACTCCATACATAGCAGTATGAGAAAGGGTGGGCACCACGTTAGATCACATTCTCAGTTGAAAAAGTTTGTCATGGTACGATATTTTACACAGTGAGAATGCAATAATAATATTAGGAAAGTGAAGCATCACAATATTAAAAACTGTCTGTGTGGTTATTTGTCTCAATGTGCATAACAAAGAACTGTGAAGCTCGACCGCAACATGCTACAAAGCATAATTTCCTTGTTAGCCATGGAAAGGTGTACAGAAAATTGTGCCTGTAGCTCTACAGAGCATGGATACATCCCCTCCATAACGCTCATTCCTTGTTTATGTGTCTACCACATGTACACACACACACACGCACCGCACACACACACACACACACACACACACACACACACACACACACACACACACACACACACACACACACACACACACACACACCCTGCAAAAAGTTTTTTTTTTTAAAGGCTGCTTGCCTTTATTCTATCTATGCAAAGGAAGATACATGTCAATACACTTAGCTGTGTCTGTCAGTCATCTTCCACCAGCAGACGTTCTTAATTCAAAGCTTGTTACAATCCATAAAGCAAGGACATGCCAGACATATATATGAACACTGTGTAATCTAAGTTATGTCCACTACTGATGAAGTAAAGATATGGCACCCTATCAGTATACAGTCCTTTCATATGTCTGTCCTTATACTTTGCAAGTCTGCCATTCCACAAATATCTTGCTGAAATACAATGGCTGCAGCGTTTATTTATTTACTTATTTGCATTCATGAGCCAGGGTAGAGCATAGCTCCACATACACCCTTTTCATCCTCATTCTGAGAGCACTGTTTGCTTACAGACACAGAGCGGTGCCACTGCATGGATGCCACATCCACTGCACAGACATGCAGAGGAAGATGCTTGTAATTAAATACAAAACAACAATTCAAAAGTTTTACTTCTCACTAGGAGTTTCTAACTAAGCAGCATCACATACGTTCAAAGACATGCAGATGTAAAGAAACGTACTATCCAGACTACTTGGGTGTCACAGACAGCTCGGGCGAAATACCCCTCACCTTTCCTAACCTATTTGTTAGTTGCTTCAGACACCTTTAAGCCCCATGTGGTAATACATTCACCCTGTTTATGAATTAAACCGTAATGATGTCAGCCTTAAGTCTACTATTTCTCATCAAACTGTCACCTAACTTTTGCCTCATACATTTCCTTGTTAGCATTGTTACCAACCGGCCCTTGATGATGCAGTGCATTCATAAAGATCCCTCTAATCTGCAGTCTGAATATTCCTGGTGCTCTTTGCTTTACCTAGTAATACATGTCCCACCCCATTCAATTAGGTAACCCCTTTTCTTGCATAGAATTTAGTACCTCTTCCTGATATGACATTTGAAATTGAGAGCATTTCAGACAGTGCCTCTCAGGTACCATATATGTCGATGGAATGACATCTGCATTCCTAAAGTCCAGGCCACTAGAAATATACTCTGGCATTCTGCTGACTTTTACCAATACTGCCTGCTTAAGCTACACAGCAAGATTTGGTTTTGGAGTGATCCAGATATTCCTCTGCCTTAACTAGGAATACCAGGAAAGGCTGCTGATCTTTCCTTGACTCTGTCCCCACTGGTATTTGTATGTTTCTGAGAGAGAAAATTAATCAAAGTCCATCTGAACAAAACTAATGGACTGGACAGGCCAGTCAAAGAAGGCTCTATAACTTACTGTGAGATTTGCCGACCTTGGAGTTTGTTATACTAGTTAATGAGAGTTGTCAAAGTTGACAGGTTAATGTTTCCACCTCCCAAGCACAACATACAGAGTTTGCCTTGATCTACTGCAAAATGCCTTTGTAAAGTCTGCATGCTCTTACCATTTCTTCCAGGTCCTTCCACCTCCAAAAAACATCTGGGGTGTTTCCACCTCAAACTCACCAAAACTGAATGGAGTCACAGCAACAGCACAGATTTTAGGTGGCGTCTATCATGGGAAGACTTGTGCAGACCAACCATTTTAGGCATTATTGTGGTGCACATTATCCTCTAGGCAGGAGAGCATGGATCACAGACTGCATTGCATCAGGGCTAGCACTACACGGTGTAAAAAGTGTCTATACGCGATTTTGTTAAGCTGACTAATGTCTCTAGAAATGAGTATAGGTGTTTACTGGTGATAAGTGGGCTGAGGACCCGGCCTATTACGACCAACACCAGGGGCACATGCTAACAATGGGAGGGGTCTATGTGCCTCTACTGGCCAATGTGTGCCCACTATAAAGCCCAGTAACTGAAGGTCAATAAGCTATTGGCTGGCTGGTGTGCAGTTGCCCAATCTGGATTATGTGGGAAAGCTCTGTTGAGCAAATGCTAAGTGCAAAATCAGTCAGCCTAACACACATTTATTTAACATTTGTTTACTGGGAAAGTCCGAATGGGTCAGAGCCCATTTTCAGAGGAGGCCTGGGGAGAACGGATCCAGAGACAATTCACAAATAACAAAAAAATACAAAAATTACATAGAATTACATTCAGTAGTACACCTTAGAATAGAACATAATTTATAAATCATAAATTCACATTGATTAAAAGGGCAGATTTCTACACATCCAAAAGTTCAAAGCAATCTTGCATAGTAGAAAACAGACACAGGGTTTTAAGTATAATGACCAGAGCAGATAGTTAAACATATAATAGTGCAAAGCAATACTGCAGAATAGATACTGACATAGGAGAATAAGAGAAAAGATATTTACACGATGAGGAGAAAGGAGTAAGAGGTAGTTCAGTTAACAGAAGTAGAGCTCGGGGGGAAGATTGTAAGGTAGGTTAAGTAAGATGAGGGGAAGACAGACAGTGATATGGGTATTAGTACGGGGTAATATGGAAAGGGTAGTTTTAAGGCTAGTTAAGATGGGGGGAAGACAGACAGTGATATGGGTATTAGTAGGGGGTAATATGGAAAGGGTAGTTTTAAGGCTAGTTATTTGTGAGGGGATAAGTAGAAAGTGAGTAACATGAGTTACATATGCTGGGCATAAAATGGATGGACTGCAGACAGGGTAACTTATAGGCAGGAAGAATATGACTTAGCCAGGGGCGAGGGGTGGAGCATGGGCAAAGCCAGTCACTACTTAGGTGGTTCTTAAGTAGTTTTTTGAAGCAAGTCAGGTTAGTAGTAGTAGTTAAGACAGGCTGAGGGATAGTGTTCCAAATTTTGGAAATGTGGTTGGAGCAGAGAGGGTCACCAGTGCTACTGGTTTGATCTGTAGAATAGATTTATTTGACGAGCGGCGGACTCGAGTGTTAGTGTAGGATGGATAAGCTGTTGGAGAGCTGGAGATTTATCTGGCTGGTAAATCAGTCTGTGGGCAGTAATGACTGAGGTGATGGTTAAGTAGTGAGGCAATTCTAACCAGATGAGATGTTGTAAGGCAGAGCAGTGGTGGTTTCCATATAAGTAGTTTGTTGCAAACTTAACTATTTTATTATAGCAAGTCTGAAGTTTCGCTAGAGCTGTTTTCTTTAAGTTGATGAAAATAGGGGAGGCATATAGTAGGCTAGAGATAGATGGGTTCTGGCAATTGCCTGTCTTGTAGTGCTACTGAGGAAAGGTTTAATTCTGTAAAGTGAACCTATTTTTATACACGTCTTTTTGACAGTCTGTGATAGGTGTTTGTCAAATTTCATATTGTTGTCGATTAGTACACTAAACAATTTTGTTTTGGAAACTGCTGTTATTATGGTATTGAATGAAGATGGAGAATCCAGGGATTTACCGGGATGAAAGACCCTAAGTTTAGTTTTACTTGGATTAAGAATCAGTTGTGAGTCTGATAGCCAGACTTTCACAGCTGAGAAGGACAGCTGTGTTGTTACTTTTAGTTTTTGTAGAGTATTTGCAGAGTAGGATAGAGTATAGTCATCTGCACACTGAACAAAGGAGGCAAGGTGGGCGGCAGCGTGAAGTTTACATGAACTAAGGACTGCTGCAATGAATATAAGTTCACTGACAGGATGCAGCTTAGAAATGACAGCATGGAGACTAGACATCCTATGCATCTGAGAATCTACTACTCAGGGGAGGACAGACTAGAAATGGTGTGGGAACTTTGGTAAGGGATTGTCGTCATAATTAGTGATATACTCATGGCAATTAGACTCCAAAGTAAAGATTTGGCAATATTCATAATATCTGCCTATGCCCCACTGCCGGGTTGAGACAGTGAGGAAAAGAATGTATTCAGACAGCAGGAGCTATTACATAAAGCAGGACAATGTGATTTTCTGTTGATAATGGGGACGTGAATGATCATATTGGGAGAAATAGAACAGAATATATGGACTGCTGGGTCCACATAGGGCTTGACTAGGCTGAAGACCTGGAAGTTAACTGAAAACAAAACACAAGAGTTCAAGGAAATACTCAGGCCTCTAGCACATCAGGAAAAAAAGAAAATAGGTAAGGTCTCAGAAGAAGAAGAATGGCAACATCACAAAACACCACATGTGATGACTATAGAACAGATATGCAGCCGAATCAGGTATGGAAATAAGGTACATATGGAAAGCTGGTGGGGGAATGCAGAAGTCCAGGAACTGATCAAAAGAAAGAAGTACAGCAAAAAGTGAGACACAGAAAAGACCATCTAGGTTAAGCAATACTGGTTGGATAACAAACAGGCTAAAAGAGCAGTCACAAATGCACAGAACAAGGCATCAGGGCACTCTATCAGCTTCTGGACAGGGACTCAGCAGATGGCACAAAGAAATTCTCTCAGGTCGCAAGACAAAGACAGAAAGATACAGAAGACAGTCATCAGTCACCATGCATGAGGGATGCCAGTGACAACTTGTTCACCAGTCCACAGGACATGAAAAGCGGATGGAAGGAGTGCTTCTAACACCTAAATAAAAGAAGGATTCATTCTCAAAGAAACCCTGTCCCTGTGGAAAATGAGGTATGGTTAACTCACCCTAAGAACTTGCAACTCAGATATACTTATTGCAGAGGTCAGAGCGATCAGTAAACTTTTTTCATGTTAAGAACTTCAGGTCAATCAGGTTAGTTGGTTAAAATGGAAAAAGTCTTCTCTAACACGAAATTAACATCCTAAGGAGGAGCCACCAGTTTTCTTGGAGGCTTCTTATGCAAACCCCCTTTCAAAAACATTTTGAGATAGAATGCATTGAAAGAGGGGATCCACAGGTAGACATGCTGAAACTGCCAATAAATGAACGTTGGCAGAAGAGTAAAAAGGCCCCAGGACAGTAACTTATGCAAATATTGTAAAACCAGAAAACAACAAGCCCTGAATGATTGCTATTACACTGTTGGCGCCAACTAGAAAATATTTTTCATTTGCTAATGTATGATTCTCTAGTGGCAGGTTTTCTTGCCTCTATTACATCTTCAGTAAACAGGTGCCTGATGGGAATTAAGACCTTATCATTCAGCCAGTCAACTGAAGATGACTGATGTTGTGGTGTATCAAACACCACTGTCCTTGTGTGAGTAGATTCAGTCTGTGGGGATGCTTATGGTAATTGTCCCTGGCCATTTCCAAAAGAAGAGAACTATTTTTGCCTGGGCCAGAAGGGAGTCACCACAATGATCCTGGGGAATTCCTTCTGAATCTTAAGAAGTACCCTGGATATTAGTGGAAAAGCATACAGGAACTTTCCAGTCCAAGGAAAAGAAAAGGCACCTGACTTCCAGACCTTCTTGCAAGGAGTCCTGGAGCAGAATCTTGCCAGCTGATTTTTCAGACAGGAGGCAAAGAGATGTACTTCAGGAACTCCCCACAGATGGATCAAATCTTAGAAGACCTCTTGATCTAGTTTCCATTCATGAGGGTCTGCTTTTGTCTTGCTCAGCTTGCCTGCTGCACAATTTTGCTCTGATGTAATGTAGGATGTCTGTAGAGTGAGACTGTACTGTGAAGCTATACCCCAGGCAAACATGGCTAGTCTGCAAAGTGGGTGCAACCTGGTTCCCCCGTGCTTGCTGATGTACTACGTGACTGTGTTATTGTCTGTAACAACTTGAAGAGGTCCTGATGACCAATGATGATTCAGAGAGTTGAGCGCCATGATCAGGGCAAGCATCTCTTTTGTATTAATGTGCTTTCATCTGTCCTTGTTGTCCCAAACACCTTGCACTTTTATTCCTCCTGAAACTTCTCCCTAAGCAAAGTCCGAGGTATCTGTGGTGACTGACTACTTTGGAACAGGGATGAAGAAGGGGAGACCTGAATTTAGGGATATCTCATGTCCACCAAATGATTTCACTTTTGACAAACCCCAGCACTGGCATTTGAAAAGACAAAGGGTATTGGTTCTGGGACGAAAGAGACTTCAGATACCACCATATCTTTCTCAGGTGGAGTCTTGCCAGGGGTATCGTGAGAATCATGGTAGCCATGAGACTCAAAATCCTCAGATATTCCCTTGCAATGACCAAAGTCTGAATGAAAAACCCTAGAAATAGATTTTGATATAGATCTATTTTTTCCTGTGAAAGAAAAGCTCTTAGAACTGTGGCATCTAGCTGACATCCTGGAAACACACTCTTGTGAGGAGTCAAGAAAGATTTCTGAATGTTTTCTTGGAATCTCAGCTTGTATAAGACATCTCACACCCAAGACAGATATTCCTGATTCATTGAAAAAGACTCCAGAAAAGATAAGCAAGTCATCTAAATACGGAAAAGAAAACATAGATACCCTGTAGCCTGCAAAGATCTATAACAGGAGCTAGACACTTTGTGAACACTCGTGGTGCAGTGTATAGTCCAAAGGGAAAGGCAAATAACTGATAATATGATCCAGACATACAAAACTTTAAGGAATGTCTGAAATCTGAATGAATAGGGAAGTGACGATAACCATCTTTTAAATCTAGTGTCATCAAGAAACTTAAATGAGGAAGAGGAGGTAACAGGTTGTGAAGTGACATCATCTTGAAACCATCACAAACAGGTTTAGGAAAGAAAGAAAGATCTACAACTAGTCACCAAGCATTTTCTTTCTTTGGCACTGAAAATATCCTTGAATAAAACTCTTTTCTCACCTCTGAAGGGGGACTGGTTCTATCATTCCTTGAGACAGCATGAGTGAAGGATAGGTGGAAATAAAACAATCTGGTCTGGACCATGAGGAACTGCCCCCTAGAATGGACGGATTTCCTCCAATTGTCATCTGTAACATTAATGAATGATCTTCACAACCTATTTGTCTGAAACTGTTGCCAAAGAGAAAAGTAGAGATTCAGACATTCTGGAGGCAAAATGGGGTGCCAGGGTGGCAGGCAGAACAAAGTCTCTTAAACAGTCTTTCTGACTTACTGGACTGTCCTTTGTTTTGAGAGTTACAACAATTCCTCTTAGGACCCCCTGATATTTCTTCTTAAATGCCTGTTTACCTACATGTTGTTGAGACTGTTTATTTTGTTTCTTACCACAACTGGATGAGGAATGAGAGATTCCCTTGGAAAATTTAGAAAAGGAGGGCTGAAAAATCTTAAGAGATTCCCTGTATCAGCTTACCTCTTTCATCAACCTTTTTAGCCACCTCTGCAGCAGAGGGGTCAAAACTAAATCTCTATCTAAAGGAGAATTTAAAATCTCATTTTAAATAACATCATCTTGGATAGTCTGAGAATACAATCAAGCAAACCTGCTCAAAACAGTAACACTGGCCATAACCTTTCAATAAGTATCAAGAGAGTCATACACACACGCCGTATACAAAGAGTAGTGACCTGGACAACAGTAGTGACTACAATCCAATATTCTAACAACGAAAAAGGCAAAACTGAAGTAAAATGATGCAAGCAGGCTACAGGAACACTCCAACACACACTTTATTTCAATAAAGTAAGCGCTTTCATTGGACAAAATTCTCCAACTTCTTCAGACTAAAAATACATGAAACACTGCATTGTATTTAAATACAAACTGTTAGACCAGGCAGCCAATGTAACGGCTTAATTAATGATGATGTCACAAATAACATCAAGTGCTTAATTAATGGATAAAAAACCTCACAGCTAAGGTTTAAATTCTTAAAGTCACAGCTAGACATGCTTATATGTTAGTAATATAAAAGTGATCAATAACACCAAATTAAATATTTTAAAAACAAAATTGCATTGCCAAAATAAAATAAAATAAATCAAACACAATTGATTCTTAAAGAGGAAGGGTGAATATTATATCTATAACCACCAAAATTTATAAAATTAATCTAAAATATTTAGATGTATAAAAACTTGAGAATGATCAAAACTATGTAACCAACTACCTAGCAAGTGCTTTTATTTTCAACAAGCATTTAATAGACAAAGCCTCATTTAGCCCTGGTAATATGTGGGCTGAAGTGCAGATTTGCCATTCCAATTTGGACTTTTCCAGTCTGAGCTCCCAAGGGTCTCCTCTTATATTGTACTCTACTTGCTGTAAGAAAACAAATGAAAATCTATGGCTAGGATATTCCAAAATGTGTTTTGCTAAAGCATTGGTAATTAAATTTTTGTTAATACTATATTGGTGTTCATAAATTCTTTGTTTGATCTTCCTCTCGGTTTTACCAATATAGTACGCCTCGCAATTGTCACATAAGGCCCCGTAAACTACTCCCTGGGAATTACAATTAAACGCCATCAATGTAATGTATTCTGTCCCTAATTTTTATCTTGTTAGTTACTTTAATGTGTTTACATTGAGGGCATCTACCACACTTGAACATGCACGGATGCCATTTTCAAAATATTTAATTTGGTGTTATTGATCACTTTTATATTACTAACATATAAGCATGTCTAGCTGTGACTTTAAGAATGTAAACCTTAGCTGTGAGGTTTTTTTATCCATTAATTAAGCACAGAGTTGCTAGGTAGTTGGTTACATAGTTTCGATCAATCTCAAGTTTTTATACATCTAAATATTTTAGATTAATGTCATAAATTTTGGTGGTTATAGATATAATATTCACCCTTCCTCTTTAAGAATCAATTGTGCTTGATTTATTTTATTTTATTTTGGCAATGCAATTTTGTTTTTAAAATATTTAATTTGGTGTTATTGATCACTTTTATATTACTAACATATAAGCATGTCTAGCTGTGACTTTAAGAATTTAAACCTTAGTTGTGAGTTTTTTATCCATTAATTAAGCACGTGATGTTATTTGTGACATCATCATTAATTAATCCTTTACATTGGCTGCCTGGTCTAACAGTTTGCATTTAAATACAATGCAGTGTTTCATGTATTTTTAGTCTGAAGTAGTTGGAGTATTTTCTCCAACGAAAGCGCTTGCTTTACTGGAATAAAGTGTGTGTTTTAGTGTTCTGTAACAATCCAATATTTTGAAAAAGACAAGCCAGTAAGCACCAGAATGGTGAGTGACCAGACCTTAACATATGTTAAGCACTTCCTGTGAAAGTTGTTAAGGTTGGATCCTAAACTGGACAGTAAAATCTACCTACACTGATGACCAAATGACAGCGGCAAATAAAAACATTCGTTTCTTCCTGCTGTCCATGCGCTTAACATGGTCCCAACCTCCTGTAAAAATAAATAAATAAATAATTCTTGAGAGAGTTGCTACAATAGCAGGATGTGTATTTGACTGCATAACATGAAGAATGTGAAAGCTGAAACTCAAATGTATATCATTATTTACTGACTTCACGCCAAAGCAGCATGCCTGAAAACCACATATTTTATGAGGAACATATCAAAAATATGAAGCAATAATCTGGACGTCCTGTGAAAATCTAGACGGCTGAGTGATATGGAGGCAAGTGTAAGCATAACAGACTGCATTATACTATCTCTCTGACAGCGTGTTTTACGGCTTTGAAAGCCAGGAAAACCCTTAGTGTTTTTTCCCCCATTTAACTAGTAGTACATGGAGTAGATAAAGCAACATGTAGTACAAAGAATTATCATTGTCTCGCCAATCATAACCTCATATTATGTGTTCTCGACATGGATCTCAAGATTCACCTCTCGAGCTTTGCTCCAGAGGTGAATGTCTTGGCATCCATGTTTCGAACACATAATAAGCAGGTTATGATCATCAAAGCAATCCTAATCCTCTATATTTAAAGCAGATCTATCCTCACAAGAAGAAACTGCAGACAAAACATTCCTCATACTGTCACAATTAGTCAGGACAGACCTTAGCATAATAGGCCTAACAATTCAAAATTCTGAAAATCAAAGTTGCAGAGGTATACACTTTTTCCCCATATGTAGCATTAATTTTCCCATCCTTATCAAAAATATTAGGATTAGAATTAACAAAGTGTTTAGAAGCAGAAGGATTAACTAAGGCTATAGCTGCTGGATCAGGTTTGGGAAGAGTGTATAAAAACTTAAACGACTGAGGAACTTCATACATCCTATCCGACTTTATAGTAGCAAGTGGCCGACTGTCAGGAAAACTGCAGGCAGTAACATACCCTCCAAGGCAGAAGAAAAAGAAAGAATGGGTTCAGGTTCTGGAAAGTCCATCTGTAACAGCTCACTGTAATTTCTGATGGACTAAGAAACCTCAGTGCTCTTCCACTGAAAACACTGGCACATTCCAGAAATAGAGAGAAAGAGAACCCCTCACAAGAAGAATCAGAGATTGAGTTCTCTGACTCAGAGACAGAATATGAGAAAACCCTGTATCTGTCCTTTCATCCCCATGTCCAGATTCAGAATCTTAAATCTCTTCAGGAAAGGAAGAATCCTTCTTTCCTTTACCAGAAACTACCTTACAAGAAGGATTAATTACCTAAATTAAACTCTAAGCCCAACCCAGTAAACTATTCCTGTCTAAGGAAAGTTGTTGAGAAGTAGATACAAGCTTAGTTTTCTGCTTCTTTCTGACAGGAAAAATAGGTCCAAAAGTTTTATTAGTGGCAGCAGCTTCCTTAGGAATAGGCACAGCATTCTGACAAAACAGGGAAGCATTCTGTGTTCCCATTCAGATGACTGACAAGATTGGCTCTCCGTTAACCACTGAGGAGATGCCAACAGCAGAGGATGTGGCTAACCACCAGTCCATTGTGGCTGTAGGTGTTACCTCAGAAGGATTCGGGGCATCTCAGAAGGTTTCGGGGTAAAAGATGAGTGGCCTGCAGTACAACAAATGGCTATAGCTGACTCATCCATTTGCGGCTGAAGCACATTACTAGCCTGCTGTGGTAGCAAAGACTGTTTGCTTAACTTTTACTTTTTGTGGCTGGAAGAAGGACCGATCATGGGAACAACAGACTGTTCCATGGTCAAGCTGAAATTGTTGTCCCTTTCCAAGGGAAAATGAGCAATAAATACCAGTAAAAATAAAGTCTTTAAAAGTCACTTTTACCCAAGCACAGTTAAAAGCACTTTAAAGCACTATACCAGCCCCAGAAAGTAAAATAAACACAATTTCCCCACACAAAATGGTTTTCAGTTATTTTAAACAACTTTTAAACTAACAGAGAAAATACTGCTTCTGTTAAGAAATGTAGTATAAACTCATGACAGTCTGTTAAAACTCCTAGCTTTAAAATAACTTTCCTGAAGAGGAAAGTATAAAACCCTAGCAAAATTATTAAACAGAAGTTTTTTCCCCAAAGGGAACTTATCTGCCCAACAAGGCAACAACACAAGCCAACTGTCGACCCTTAAAAGCCACACAGGACGTACTCTTTGGCATTAGTAAAGCTTTGAAGGGGCACAAACATGTCTTTTAGTCAATTCAGCTTGAGCTGCCTGACAGTTTGGGCAAGCGGAAGATGTCCTGAAGCTTTCCAAGCTAGCCAGCTCTTGTATCCCTGGCAGGATATAGTCCATATAGATAAGGCTACTGCAGCAGAAATCAATATGATGAACATCTATTGCTATTTTGGTGTTTATCCAACCTGAAAGAGAGAGAGAGAGAGCAACAGACAGAGAAAGAACGAGAAATGGCTTTTCCCTTTTTTGTGTTCTATAACTAAACTGTTAGCACTTTGTAAAACAAAAGAACTCAGACACTTTGATACAGACCAGACAATATGACATGCTTGAGTTACTCTGCTGCCAACTAACCATGGGAAAAATCCATTACCATATTTTTGCTAGCTACAGATTCCTCAGCATGAACCAGGAAACCAATACATCATACTTGAAGTTACTAGAATCAGTCGCCACCCAGTCCAACACCATACTCATGAGTGATTTTAAATACCCCTCCATTAATTGGTAGGCATACATGACCAGTAGCATGCAGGCCCAAAGATTTCCTGACTCTGTAAATCCAAATGCCCTGGAGCAGCTAGTCTGCACTCACACTAGAGGAACACATATCCTAGATGTGGTAAGAACAGATCACAAAGTGGTCTCCCTTGAAATAAAGGTAAAACTAGTCTCCGTACCTAACCCCCAAAACGTAACAACTTCTCTAAGGTAAATCCCCCCCCCCTATTAAGGGATAGGGTAGCTAGTTTGCAAGCTCCCCCAAATCCAGAAAACACAGATACCTATGCAGAGTCATACTCAAAAGCCCTGTATGACCACATAAACAACTGCAGAGAAATAGCAGCATCAGATAAATAAACCGAGGTCAAATGACAGAAATAACCCAGCTGGTTCCTACTATATAATCGAAGATGCAATTCTTCGAATGTGTCTTGATCGAACTTGAAAGCATGAAATGGCATATAAGCGATTTCTTTCCCTGGGAAAGAAATCGTTTGGCCGCCACCGTTACTTTGCTGTTTTCCTCACTGTAGTGCGATCTCGGAGTTGGTATATTTAAGAAATTTTAATTGTTATGTTATTTTTGTTGAACAGCAATTTTTATCCCTGGGAAACAAAATTGCTGCTCCGATAAATCAGCGTTCACTTTTTTAAGAGTACGCTGATTTAATATAGACCCGGCGGGCCCGTGCTATTCACAGGCTGTACAACAAAAGAAAATAAATCCTGTTGAGAAGCAAGAGGGACTGTGTAAAACAGAGCAAAAAATCCCTCGTTAGTCTAAACAAGCAAATTGGGAACTATTTAAGTCTCTGAAAGCAGACTTTGAGGTAAAAGTACCCCCAGAGCTAAGGATAACCATAAGGCATTTTTCATTTATGTCTGCAATCTCAAGGGCAACACCCAACAATGTGTGGAATGAGTTATAGGTTCATAGGTTGGTACTAGGCTATCTGCCCGAAGGCATAGATGGCATCATCTATGCTCAGCCAGAAGACATAGCAAATCTGCTGACTGACATATTCAGCTCAAATTTTACCTCCTCATCACTCCCAGTTCTCCCTCAAGAAATCACCATCCACCAGTCCACAACCAATTATCACCAAAGAACAGGTTGCCAAAGCGCTCTCTAAAGTTAAAATATGGCTTCAATACAGCCTGATGATATAACAGATTGCCTCTTAAAAAGTTTAAATCAAGACTTATCTGGCCTATTAGGATCTCTATATAACCATAGACTCCGGACTGGCTTTGCCCTGATAGAGTAGAGGACAACAACAGTCATCCCTTTGCATAAAGGGGGACCATCTACTGACCCAGGAAATTACAGACCCATATGTTTGAGTAGCCTTATATGTAAGACCATGAAAAGAATAATTCTGGACCTGATAAATAACAACATATGAAACCTCCAAATACTGGAACCGACCCAATTTGGCTTTGTCAAGGGCAGTTCATGCTTACTGAATCTCGTGGATTTCTCTGAGAAAGTCACTAAGGCCATGAATGAGGGTAAAACAGTACATACCACCTACCTCAACCTGGCCAAGGCATTTGACAGAATTTCCCACTCGGGTATTACAAATAAACTCACAAAACTGGGCATAAATCCCTACATCACCGGATGAATAGCCAAATGGCTCATTGACAGGACACAAGGTTAGACTGGATGAATCCAGATCCAGCAAGAGGTCAGTTACTAGTGGTGTGCTACAGGGCTCAGTGCTGAGACCACTCTTGTTCAGAATACACTTCTCTGAAGTCAAGGCTAATGTGGAAGGCCTCAGGATGACAAAGTTTGCTGACAACTGCAAGCTGGGGGAAATAAGTGAATCCCTCAACAATTTAGAGATCCTTCAAGAGGGTCTAGATCAGACTAATGACTGGTGCAGAACCATGGCCTAAAACTAAATGCAAAAAAATGCATCATCATACCTTTTGGGAAGCCAAATACCCCTGCAAATTACAACTTCAATAGCACAACCCAAGAGTAGACTCAGAGGTGAGAAATCTAGGTACACAGATAGACAGTAGCCTGACCTTTAACCGCCATGTATCTACAGTTCTGAGGAAGTCCTTCTATGTTGCACAACTTACAAGTAAAGGTATGCAATTCGTACAGTGTTACATGTACTGGTAACGTATCTAAATATGACTGTAGATTCTTTTTTACAAGACCCTTTCCTCCTACAACTACTGGAAATGCCTGGTTGTCTTTCTTCCACATTGCTCTTGTTTCTGCCTGCAAACCCTGATATTTTATGACTCTGTGTCTCTCTGTATGCAAGACACTGTAGTCACTGGATGTAGCAATTTCAATGATCAATGCTACTTCTGTCTTCTTTTTACGGACCAATATATTGGGTTTTCTTGCATCTGTCTTTTGAATTGTTGGTAGTGGGTGATCCCATGTGACGTAGACTTCATCATTTTGTATGATGTTTTGTGGCTCATGTTTCCAGTGTTTTTCAAATGTTTTCACAATCCCCAGTGAAACAGTCTTACCACATTATTATGCCTTTCAATATACAGTCCTTCTATTATTAATATGTCACAACCAGCAACAAGATGTGCGACTGTTTCCAGTTGTTTTACAAAACCTGCATTTGTCTGTTTCTCCCACATGTTCAATGGACTTTGTAAACCAACGTGTACATAGCCAACTATCTTGGGCCGCCAATATTATCCTTTCATCTTTAAGTTTGAATTCACCTGTCCTTAACCATTCCTGCATTCGATCCTGATCAACATGAAGCTCTTCCAGGAGTTTCTGTACCTGCAACTATATTTATGCATTTTCCACATTTTTTTGCCTTCTCATCTGATCCTTTACCTTACATTCTTTCTTTTGTTTTTTGACACATTCAGTTGCTGCCTGATTTTTATCTACTTCTGGTTTGATTTCCATTCCTGCTTGATACCGATATGCTTCTGCTAGACTTAGAAGGGAAGTCATCTTAGATTTATTTTCCTCATGTTTCAAAACTTTCACAATGTTTGGGTCTTGTGAGGTCAGCAAATAAGTGTGCAGTCCCACAACTGCAGATCTATACATGTAATCAATTTCAAGGAGACCCCTAGCTCCTTCGGAACGGGGAATATATAATCTTGGTATGCACTGATTTTTGTAAATCATTTGGTGACCATGAAGCATCCTTCTTGTTTTCCTGTCTAATCTATACAACACCTTTTGGGGCCAGTCAACCATTCCAAAACTGTAAGTTAGGACAGGAAGAGCAAATTGGTTTATAGCTTGAATTTTGTTCCTAGATGTCAACGCTGTTTTCAGGATTAATTTCAGTCTTCTAAAATATTCCTTAGTTTTATTCACATTTGTTCCATGTTTTACTGTTGATCATTCACCAATTCCCAAATATTTATATACTGCCCTCTTGAACTTTACTGCCCTCTTGCTCAAGTTCTTTTACTTCACATTTTTGTCCCAAACTAATGTTTTCTTGGTGGTGCAGCTTTCCTGCTTTAAAGGTTGCTTTTGCACATTTATCAAGACCAAATGACATTCTTATATTATCTGAAAAAGTTTGACTAATTGAGCTACACAGTTTTAAATCATTGAGAAATTGAATATGAGAAGTTTTTACACTTTGTTGCCTTCTGGGAGCCAAATTATAGCCATGGCCTAATATGTTAAGGGGACAGCTTAATGGGTTAAGGGCAACGCAAAAGAACAATGGTGACAGAGAGTCACCCTGGAATATCCGCCTCTGGATTTTTATCCTGAAATAATAATTTGTACTTTATGATGGCTTAACTGAAAAGTGATTTGCCACTATTTCATGGCTGCTGTGATGTAATTTATCAGTGTAGGATGCATCTTATATATTTTTAAGCACTCTTTTATCCATGAATGTGGGATACTGTCATATTCTTTTTTGTAGTCAATCCATGCCATACTAGATATTCTTTCCCTTTTTACAGTTCTCCACTATGACTTTATTTAACAACAAATGATCCTTTGCTCCATGTGACTCTCTTTCACTGCCCTTTTGTTCTATTGTCAGAACTGAGTTTTCTTCTAAATGGCTATAAACTCTGTCAGCATCAATTCCAGTGTATAGTTTCTACATTGCTGGAAGGCAAGTTACTGGTCTATAATTTTTAGGGTAGCTTGCAGGCTTTACTCTTAAGTAGGAGCATGTTTTGTTTGTTTTTAGCCAGGTTGGTGTTTGTCTGGGGTGCGCATATAAATAGTTCTTACTCATGGCTAAGTCTTTGTGCAAAGATGTTAATACTTTTAATCAAAAGTTAGGTTTTCCATTTAGAGGCTTGTCTTAACTTTATTTCAATCTCCCTGCCTGTTACTTCATCCCATTTTATATCCTGCACATTTGAACTTTTTATTCTTTCTTTTACTACTTCTATTTAGAATCCTTGTTACGTTCCACAGGATTTTCATAAATACTTTTCCAAAACTCTATTTCTTCTTCTTTTGGTGGTCTTTAAATTCATTTTACCTTGTTTCCGAATTCTCAATAAAACTTTTTTGGGTCATCAATAATTGGATTATTGTTCTACTGAAAGAATTAATTTCTAGTTACTTAGGCTAATGGCTCAAGAGCCCTTACAAGCTTAGCAAGTTTTACCCAGATTTTACTCAATTTTCTATCCCTATAGGAAAGATAACAAGGGTCAGCAAGCAGGGTTTTGCCAATTTTTACAGACTGCCTGTGTCGATAACAGACAGGGGCACCACTCCAAGAGTGAATTTGCAATTTTCTATCCATTGGCCCTGACTGAGTTTGAAGATGGACAGGGAAGGGCTCTGCTTCATGTGAATAGGAAGCCTGTTCCCACTTAATTCTTGCCCTCTTTCCCTCCCGGATAAAATCATAGGTTGGTACTAGGCTATCGGCCCTAGGGCCTATACAAGCCTAGCCATAACAACTCCCTGGATATTTCTTCCCACAAAATGTACTTCTCTGGACTCCTGTCTAGCAGGGCGACTGACATGATCCCCGGGGTGAATTTCCTATCTCCCATCCAATCGTCAAGGTTCCTTTAGAAGAGGACCAAGGAGGTGCTCTGCTTGACATGTATGGGCAGTCTATTCCAGAGTACGGGGAGTCTCTGGGTCAGGAACCTATCCCTCCAGCATGATTTGTTCATTGTGAAGACAAGGTTTAGATCCCTGGAGCGTGCGGCTCTGAGGGATTGGGATTTCTTAAGTGGAGCATGTCTAACAGCTCTGGGTTTGACATGGCCTTGTATGTTAAGCAGATCGCCTCTGAGTAGACGATATGCCACAGAGTATAGCTGGAGTTTTTTTAGACGGTCAGCATAGGGCATCTGCTTTAGGCCTGTGATTCCTTTAGTGAAGTATTTCTGCGGCCTTTCCAGCTGTTGCAGATGTCTTGTGAGGTACATACCAAATGGGGCATTGTACTCTATAATGGGTCTAATGAGGGATGGGTACATTGGGACAATGACCTCCTTTTTTCTGGATGAAAAGCCCTTAGTGATGAGGTGTGCCACATAGAAGGATTGCCTGACTGTTGTGGCAATGTGGTTATCGAAGGTGAGACCACTGTCCACTTGTGTCCCTAAGTCTCAAATCACACTTTCGGTGTTTAGTGTACTGCCATCTATGTGGTAATTCATGAGTACATGTTTTTTCCCAAAGGGGATGACTATACATTTCTTGGCATTAAGATTGAGCCCATGGCTCTGGCACCAAGCATTTGTTTCTGTAAGGCCCTTTTGTAGAACATCCACATCATTTGGGGATTCAATAATGGCTCCCAGTTTGCAGCCATCTGCAAACTTTGTTAGCCAGAGTCCCTTAGTGTTGGCCTGTACTTCAGAGAAGTAGATGCCAAACAAGAGCGGTCCCAGGACTGAACCCTGAGTTACTCCACTTGTCACTTGTTTGGAGCTGGATTTGGAGTTGGCTACTTTTACAGTCTGGGTTCTGTCAGTAAGCCAGTTGGCAACCCATCAAGTGACATAGGGATTTATGCCCAGCTTAGTAAGTTTATCTATGATTCCAGAGTGGGGGATGGTGTTGAAGGCCTTGGCGAGGTCCAGACAGGCTGTGTGGACCGCTTTACCCTCATTCACAGCTCTGGAGAGTGATTCGAAAAAGTCAATCATGTTCAGGAGACAAGATCGGCCCTTCACAAACCCAAACTGGGTGGGGTCCAGTGTTTGAAGGTTGCCAATGTCTTTGTTTATAAGTTCTATGTTAATGCGTTCCATGCCCTTGCAGATCAGGCTCGTCAGACTGATGGGACGGTAGTTCCCGGGATCCAAGGTGGATCCCCCCTTGTGGAGTGGGATAATTGTAGCTGTGCGCCACTCAGTGGGCACAAAGCCTGAGGTGAGGCTATGATTAAACATGACACTTAGGTGAGGTGCCAGTTCATTTTCTAGTTCATGTATAACACAGCCCGGGATGTCATCTGGTCCAATGGATGCTGTATTCTTAGCTTTGGAGAGTGTGATTTCTACCTGTGTGGCCGTGATTACTGGAATTTGGCAATCTTATGGTATTGAGATGGGCCCTTTAGGGGGTGAGAGGGGGGTGAAGTTGGCACTAAATCGATCTGCCAGGATATTGGCAATATCCCTGGGATCAGTATATTTAATGCCATTCTATTGTAGCTCAGAGCAGATCTGAGCATTGCCATTTAGATTCTTGACATAACTATAGAATGCCTTGTGGTTGTCTTAGGAATCTTTGGCAATTTTATTTTCGTAACCAGCTTTGGAGGATTTTATGAGGGATCTCAGCTTCTTACTGAGGCTGGTAAGGGAGATGTTCTTCGTGTTTCTCTGTTGCAGTCATCACATTTGGGTTATCTGCTTGCAGTAGCCCTCAGTCGGCCTGATTATCAAAGTCTTGGGTCTTGCGTCAGTTGCTGTCTCATCTTCCATGACGTCAGGTAGTCAGGGGTATAAAGCATGCAGCCGACACAATTACATCAGTCTTTCCTGCCGTGCGGTGCCCGAAGCAGAAGCAGTTTGCAAATGCTGGTTGGCCGACTCCTGAAATTTTCATTTTCGAGTTTTAGAACCGAAGTCTTCAACTAAAACTAAGTATCCCGTTGGGGAAAATTTTTTTGCTCTAAACCGATGTCCGTAAAATTCAATAATTGTATTACTTGTGGAAAGCAAATACCTCATAAAGATTTTCACTCGTACTGTATTCCTTGTCTAGGCCCTGACCACGATGTACCTCACTGATGGTTTTGTGCCTTATTTAAACAATGAACTATTCGTCATCGGTATATTTATGCTTCTAAATATTTTGGTATTCGGTTCAATTACCCAGATATGGCTTCAGTAAGCCACCCAACTACCAACATTCCGAAAAAACGCAAGGATAAAGACAGAGACAGGCCGCCTAGGTCCACAGCTGCCGAAGATGCTTCTCCTAAGCTAGTCGCCATTTCACCAGTACTCAGTGAGGTGCTTTTGCAGCACCTGATACTCACTACTTCAAATTCGCAGGCCTTTACTGAGACCCATTTGGACTCCGGTATGCCACGAGATGCTTCAACTGTGGAACCTGCGGATGTCTCTACCTTGAATGGGTCTGGAGCCGCTGTGCAGGCACCAGCTTCTGAGGGTGTATTCAGGCCTACTAACATGCATATTAAACCGACGCCATCTTTTTCTTCAAGGTCTAAAACTCGATCCATGCCTGGAAAACCGACGCCCAGACCGCATGGTCAGGCCTCTATGCCTAAAAAACAAATAAGGATGGCTGAAGACCTTATTACTTTAATCAGGGGAAGCCAACCTTCCCCCTCTAAGAGACCTAGGACTGAATTTGCTGATGATTCTTCTGATCAGGATTCTGAACTTTCTTTTTTCCTCTGATGACCAGGATTTACCCTTATCTACCTATGAGGATTCTGACACTGAGGACTCTATTCCCTCTGCTTCCCCTTCAGAGGATTTCTCTTTTGGTGAAACCTTGTATACTCTTAGGGAGCATTTCCACTGGGAAAGCCAGGATTACTCTGATTCTAAAAAGAGGCTTAGGGATTTCTTACTTCTACCTCAGCACAGGCCTTTAGCTATCCTCCCTGTACTGGACATTGTTGATGATGCCTTTTCGGAATCTAGCTTGGCCCCAGACTGCTTACCTCCTGCTCCTAGAAAACCAAATAGATATTACAGGGTTCCTGACTCTCACAAGTTCCTCTTTAAAAATCCTACTGCAGATCCTGAGACCATTTCACAGGAACCCAAGGGCATTAAGGCTACTACTGCCAAGAATCCTACCCCCTCTGATAGAGATTCCAGGGCGCTGGATAGATGGGGTAAGAAGGTATACACTTCTGCAACCTTGGCCATTATGGCCTTAAACTGCCAGTTTCATATGTTAAAGTATCAGCAGCATATTACTGGATTGCTTAAACAGAAAATTATGTTGATTCCTGACTGTGCTGAAAATAAGGATTTACAGGATTTAATGCATTCTGCTGAACAAGTTGGAAAACACACTTTGCAATGTGGTTTTGATTCACTAGAGGCATCTTGCAGGGCTGCTGTCACTGGGTCTGTACTTAGAAGGCATGCCTGGCTTAAGGAGTAATCTTTGCCAGAT
Source organism: Protopterus annectens (assembly GCF_019279795.1). Classification (NCBI taxonomy): domain Eukaryota; kingdom Metazoa; phylum Chordata; order Ceratodontiformes; family Protopteridae; genus Protopterus; species Protopterus annectens. Next base: position 468,223,869 of record NC_056742.1, read on the forward strand.
CATGTTAAAGCTAAATTGCTGGATGCTCCCTTAAACCAGGACCGCCTGTTTGGCAACAAAGCAGAAGTAGTACTTAAAAAGATGGAGGAAAAAGCTAAATTTATGCAAACTGTTAAATATTTCCTGCAAGTACAGCCTCCAAGATTTAGTAGGGATTGGCCCTCTAAGAATTGGTCATTTCCTGCCTCTTCCAGGCCTGCTCAGTCCAAACCCAGTACCAGCAGAACACCCAGGCTTCAGTCTCAAGGTACACACAGGACTAAGCAGTGGGGGCTCCCGCTTCCAAAGCAGGGAGTAGTAAGACTCCTCCTATGGTAAACTGTCTCAATGACTCAATTTTAAAACTTCCAAGCCCTTCTCAACTGACTGCTCCTTTAGGGGGAAAGATTGCTCTGCAGGTAAAAAACTGGGAACTCATTACCCAGGACAAATGGGTTTTAAATATAGTTTTCCAAGGATACAGATTCCACTTCCACACTTTACCAACCCCAAACGGCTGGCCAGATCTACCCCCAAATCAGTGGGCAGAGGCTCAAAAGCCAGTTCTCTCTCTCTCTCTTAAGTATAAGGGCTATTCAAACTGTCCCAGAAGAGGAAAGGGGACAAGGTTTATACTCAACACTTTTCCTGGTGCCCAGAAAAGACAACTCCTGGTGTCCTATCCTGGATCTCTCTATCCTAAAAGTACAGTTTTGTACCTACCATAAATGTAGATGTTCGAGGATCCACATTGCTGCAGTCCTAACCATTGGGTAGTCCGCTGTCCAGTCGGCCCGAATACCAAAGTATATGGCTGACGTCGGTCAAGGCGCATTAGACTGATGTCAGGACGTCAGGGTACTAATGCGCATGACCGACGTCATATCCTCAGTCTTTTCTTGCCCCAGATGTCAGAAGACCCTAAAAAGACAAGGCCCAAACCAAAACACCAAAAAGCCCTGCATCAAACATATATACAATATATACAAATGTACAAGAATATATATATATATATATTAGCCCACACCACCACCCCTAAACACAGAGGGAAGGAGGGAGGTTGGACTGCAGCAATGTGGATCCTCGAACATCTACATTTATGGTAGGTACAAAACTGTACTATGTTCTTCATTCCACATTGCTGCAGTCCTAACCATTGGGTAGAATCCCAAAGCAGAGGTAAGGGAGGCTGGCAAATCATAAGGAAGCAGGAGCTGTCAACATGCCTTGCAAAATAGCTGTGGCAAAACCAGCCCTAGATTTAGAGTAGAGAGGAAGGTGGTAATGCTTAGAGAAAGTATGCACTGAACTCCAAGTAGCTGCCTCCAAAATATCCTTAGTTGCCACCCCTTAGAAATGCTGTTGAAGTGGCAGTAGCCCTAGTGGAATGAGGCCTAATCCCAGCTGGAATCTCCTTGCCATGATGGGAGTAACAAAATGAAATGCAAAACCCAATCCACTTAGAAATAGTTTGCTTAGACACAGGCTTGCCCTGAGAACTCAAAGCAAAAGAAACAAACAATTGCTGAGACTGCCTGAAATCCTTAGTCCTGCTTAAATAATAACGAACTGCCTATGTACATCTAAAGTGTGCAAAATCTTTTCCCCTTATTTTGGGGATCTGCATAGAAAGTAGGCAAATGAATAGTTTGGTTTAAAGCCACACTAGAAACCACCTTAGGCATAAAGGAAGGATTAGTACGTAATGATACCCTATCCTTATGGAAAATCAAAAGGGCTCTACTGCCATAAGGGCCTGCAACTCAGAAACCCTTCTTGCAGAAGTAATAGCCAACAAAAAGGCAGTCTTCCATGACAAGTATTTCAATTCAGCAGTAGCCGCAGGCTCAAAAGGTTGTAGAGTAAGTTTTTCCAACACAAAATTGAGATCCCAAGCAGGAGTAGGAGCTCTACGTGGGGGTCTTATATTCTTTGCCCCTCTAAGAAACTGCTTGAACAAAGGATGCGAAAACAATGGTGGGTCACAATCATAGTGAGCTGAAATTGCTGCAGCATGAATCTTAATGGAAGAGAAGGACAAACCTTTGTCCAATAACTCAGTAAGATATTGAAGAGCCACACTCAAATTAGGCACAGAAATCTCCAAATTCTTTGCTGCACTCCAAAATAAAAATCTCTTCCATTTTTCTGCGTACACTTTTCTTGTACTAGGTCTTCTAGCTTCCATAATCACATTTAAAACTTGTTGAGGAAGTTGAGACCTGCTGTGTTTCAACACAGAATATGCCAGGCTGTTAGATGAAGAGAGTGAAGCTTGACATTGAGCAGGTGACCGTCCTTCTGAGATAACAGATGTGGAATCAAAGGTAAAGGCCATGGGGGCTGCCTTACCAGACTCCTTAGTAGTGGGTACCAGTGTTGCCGAGGCCAATCTGGAGCTATTAAAATCATCCTTGGCTTGTCTTGTCTGACCTTTAGGAGCACCTTTGGAAGAAGAGGCAGAGGTGGAAAGGCATACACATGAAGATTTTTCCAACTAAAAGAAAGAGCATCCACTTTCCAAGCTGTATGATGAAACCCCTTTGTGCAAAACTTTGGCAGCTGGTGGTTTAGTGGAGAAGCGAACAGATCTATGTCTGGAGTTCCCCATGACACTGTCAATTTCTGAAATACATGAAGATCCAGTTTCCACTTATGGGGATCCATGATTTGCCTGCTTAACACATCTGCTAAGGAGTTCTGTGCTCCCGCAGAAACCTTGCCTGAAGAGTTAGTTGCAAGCTGAGCGCAGTCTCCCATAAAATCATTGCTTGCCTGCATAGAGGATAAGAATGTGTTCCCCTTGTTTGTTGATGTACCACATGACAGTTGTGTTGTCTGTTAGAATCAACACCTGCCCAGGAAGAAGTAACTCCTTGAAAGCCATTAATGCAAACTGGACTGCTAACATCTCCTTCATGTTGATATGTAGATGCTGTAGTCTGGCAGGCCACTTGTCTTGTATCCACTTTCCATTTAGATGAGCTCCCAAGCAATGTCCGAGGCATCTGTCGTTAAAATCTGACTCGCCTCTGGCCGGGTCACAGAGAGTCCCTTGTTTAGGTGACATTCCTGAGCCCACCACAAAATTCTTTTGAATGCAAGGTATTATTTGAATGACAGTGTCCAAATCCTGGCAGTGCTGTGTCCACACATTTTGAGATACCATTGCAGCTTCCTCATATGCAGTTTGGCATTGGGAAGCACCAGAATACAAGATGCCATGAACCCTAAGGCTTGAAGGACTGTCCTTGCAGTCAGCCCGGACTGAAGAGATAGTTGATGGAAGTAACTGGAAAGATTTTTTTGTTTGTCCGGGGTTAAAAAGGCCATCTGGGCTGCTGTATTCAGTCTCACACCCAGAAAGCACATGTCTTGAGAGGGTACTAGACTGGACTTTATTTCGTTCACAGAATACCCTAGGCATCTTCGCACTGCTATGACATATTCCAGATGCTGTAGAAGGTCTTCCTTTTCTTGAGCCAGAATCAGGCAGTCGTCCAAGTAAGGATAGATTTGAATTCCTTTAGCCTGAAGTAAGCTATCACTGGAGCCAGAACCTTTGTGAATACTCTGGGCGCAGTAGATAAGCCAAAGGGCAATGCAGAGAACTGATAATGAGAATTTCCAGCTCGAAAACGCAGATACTTCCTGCAACTTAGTCTTATAGGCACATGAAGGTAAGCTTCCTTGAGATCTAAAGTTACCATCCAATGATCTTTGCCCAGCAGAGGTAAAAGCTGTTGTAACGTCAACATCTTGAACTTGGGAATGTCCAGATAAGTGTTGAGGATAGATAAATCCAAAATTGGTCTCCACGTGTTCCCCTTCTTTGGTACTAGGAACAGGCGAGAATAAAATCCTAGGCCCCTTTCTGGTACAGGGACTGGCTGAATGGCCCCTATTTGGAGTAACAGAGAAATTTGCTTGTGAGCCTCTTTCCTTTGTGGAGGGGGAACGCCTGGCATGCCTTTGAAAGGGGCAATGTATGGAAATAAAACCTGTAACCGTGGTGAATGATATCCAACACCCATCTGTCTTGAGTGATTAAATCCCAATTTTCTTTGAAAAGAGACAGTCTTCCTCCCAAAGGAGCTGCCAGACGAGAATCTACTGGCAGCTGAAAAGGCAGGTCATTGGGTCTGTTTACGAAAGGACTGACCCTGCCCTCACCAGAAGTCTGAGCAGGTGAACCCCTGTTCTAGGCCTAAAAGAACCTTGAGCTCTGCCCCTACCACGCCTAGACCTACCCCTAGACTGGGAATCATAAGCAGGATATGTCCATCCCTTAGCAGGCCAATTTCTACTAAACTTGGTGGCTGCAGCTGCTAAAAATCTTTAACAGTTTGCATAGACTTAGATTTGTCCTCCATTTTCTTTAAAACTGCTTCCACAGGCGAACCAAATAACACATCAGACTGTAAAGGAGCATCCAAAATCCTAGTCTTAACATGCTCTGCTAAATTCTGATCCCTCAACCAGGCATGCCTGCTAAGAACAGAACTAGTGGCAGCCACCCTCGAGGAGGCCTGCACAGCATCAAAACCACATTGCAAAGAATGCTTACCCACTTGTTCAGACACATGAACTAAATCCAGCAACTCTTTACACTCTATACCTTCCGCCAAAGCATCCACCTTAGATTTCAATTGTGAAAGGAGATAATTTTGATATTTTAGCATGTGAAACTGACAATTCAACGCCTCATGGCTAAAGTGGAAGAAGTATACACTTTCTTTCCCCACCTATCCAAAGCCCTTGCCTCTTTATCAGTGGGAACAGGATTTTTAACAACAGAGGCCTTAACACCTTTAGGCCCCTGAGAAACAGTTTCGGGTCTGCCCTAGGACTCTTAAACAGATACTTATGAGCTTCAGGCACCCTATAGTACCTATCAGGTTTAACAGGGGCAGGAGGCAAAGAATCAGGGTTCAGGGAAGCCTCTGCAAAAACATCTTCCACCACATTCAACACAGGAGGTATAGCTAAGGGCCTATGCTGGGGTAAAATAAGAATTCCCTAAGCCTTTTCCTGGAATCAGAGTAATCTTGGCCTTCCCATTTAAAGTGCTCCTCATGGAATGCAGAGTCTCTGAAAATGAGAAATCCTCAGGAGGAGAAGCTGTAGGAGTGGAATCATCCACATCAGAATCAGAATAAGGAGGATACTCCTGCAAGTCTTCCGCAGAAGACTCAGAAGCCTCTGAACACCGTTCAAAACTCTCAAACTCAGGTTCCACCCTAGGCCTCTTATCAGGAGGGGGCATAGAGCCTCTAATCATAGTAATTAAATCTTCTGCCATTTTAAGCATATGTTTCTTAGGCACAGAACCTGAAGTGCTAGGAGAAGCCCCCACTGAAGCTAAACTTGGCCTACCTCTCAAAGAAGTTTTGGAAACAGAAGGAGAGGCTCTAACTACCTTGGGAAGAGAGGGAAGAACAGTTACCTGAGAAGCCCCTCAGCCTGGCCTACCTCCTGAGAGGGCACATCCTGTAACAGTAAAGTCTC